>NW_023462860.1:0-16705 GCF_013731165.1 Rhagoletis pomonella | reverse complement strand
CTATGCAATTATTAGGCTACTTAGGCAAAATGTATCTTGATTGTGTGTGAAGAGTTCGGAACCGCACGTTAATAGAGGTGTAGGTACATTAAGTAATCGAGTACTTCAAAAGGGTGGTAAACGTTCTACGCTGATTGGTAAATGGGTGCACACAAAAACGCAAAACATTTTAAGAGAAATATGGCAATCTACATACAGGTTTGCGGGAGGTGTAGTTTTCTACTTTATAAAATGAATTTGCCTTTCACTTTGCAATTACAGTTTGTCGTGTTTTTTTTTTACCATAACCTCTTTATTTGTTTATTGGAGTTAATGAGCATTAGTTTCCATACAAAAGAAATTTCGAACCTATAAGTAGTGTCATCATTTGCCAATAAGCAGCTCATTCAATACGCAGAAAATTCAGACCTACATACGTGCTAAAAAATATGTACGCACGAGAGTCAAGCTAAATCGGACCACTGTTTGGCGGGACGAAACTTATTTAATGGATGGTTGTAAAATAAATTGGCTTCTAAACAGTCGCTAATAAAGGTCGCGATCACTGTGTGCATACATTAACCAGATATGCCAAAGAGTACCTTACGAGGCGTAAACAAATGTATGTAAAATGGTTAATTTTCAATATGTCTATAGCAGACTTGACCGATATATCTATAAAATAAATACAAGGAACTTGTATTTAAAAAACACGCTAGCTTTTTGGATTTTAAACAAATTTGTTAACAAGTGATAAATAAAAAAATAAAAAAAATTAAATTATTTTTGAGCTAAAATCTATTCAATGAAATTATTTAAAAAAAAAAATTTATCGCGAAATAGTGGTTAGCTCAGCTATGTATTTGCATATATGTATGCATCCGACTATACATTTTTTCATGATTTACTACTTCGACATATGGCCAAAATTAAAGCCGGACAACGCTTAATGGGAAGACACGCAAGTAGAAAGGGCTTGCTGGCTAAGGAGTTCGGACGCGGTTGCCGTGATGAGAAAAAAGTGAAAGCATGGAGTGCTATTTCTATCATTGCTCTGCCGTAAAGAGGTACAATTTTACCTAATTTTTTTTTTTTTTGTACATCACACCATCATGGAGACTATTCCTTCATTGAATGCTAACCGCCACTTAAATCTAACCCAATGTAGTAAGAAAACATTTTTTTTTATTTATCATTAGTGACACTTACTAATACTACCCTTACGAATGTCTTTGATTTTATAACAAAAAATTTTAATTTTCTGCCTAACTGAATTCCAAAATAGACACTTTCGGAACATAAGTAATGCAATTATTGTTAAAGGACAATAAAAATTGGCCTTTATTGTATTTTTGCCTGTTTCAACGCTTCGAAAAAAGCTTAGTAAAGCTTGCTAGTTCAAGCCCTGTTAAAATTAAGGCACTCCTGTTAGTATTTAAAGCAATTTCAAATGCGAGTTTTAGGCACAGATGGAAACGCATAGATGTACATGTGATAGCAGTGAGTGTCGGCAAAAGCTGCAGTTTTTAAATGGAAATTTAGAGATCAAAGATGAATACATATGTACATATGAGTGTACATATGTAGATATACATAAATATAGTGCACATCTAAGAATACCAAAAAAAAATTACATTTAATACATAACAGCATAATTAGGTGGGTAAAGACGCTTAGTAGGAGACACAGGTTAAGGTTGATGTACGAGATGTGAATAATTTTAGGCATTGTTAATAAATAATTGAAAAAAAACCAATTATATACACTAATAATATATACATTTAGTATATACATACAAATGAAGCAACAATTAGTAGTAGCAACAGCGATAGGAAGACAAAAAGAAAGTATGAATAGAGTGGTGATAGACATTGCTGGGCGGCGACATAAGTTTACCATACAAACTACTACTTCCAATTACAGTAGAGGAGTAAATAAAAAGCAGGCATTTTCAATTTAGAAACTACTTGATAAAATTAAAATCCATTAATAAATAAGTATAAAATTAATATTATATAAGTAAGTAAAATTAAATTACTGTTTCAAAATAAATTATAACATTTTAACAGTCTTATCATGCACCGCGTAGTTGAGTCACAGCAAGGTTGATATATTTTTTTCATGGTAATTGCGAGAGCATTTTTCATTCTAATTTGTGACTAAAACTATGCAATGATTTATTTTCAGAAATTTTTAGTTACAGTAGTACCCATGTGACTTGGCTTCGAGGCACATGTTAAGACGGTAAGCATACAAATATTTACATAAATTTAAGCTTCAATATAAATTTTTGATTTAATGTACGATAAGGTAATGATTTTTTTTTTGCCAAAAACAGTTTATTAATATATTGATTTATTTTAGTAAGGAGTGTTCTTCTAGAGGTGTATGTATAGAGCTTTAAACTGAAATAATTACCTAATTTCAAACTCACTTGACTTTATTAGAAATATACAGGCGTCGAAAAATGAGTAGGTGCAAAATTCAAAATGATAAATTTTCATTTAAAATATGTATAGTTCGGACGCATAACAAAAAACATATAAAAAAAAAATAAAGTTTCAAAGCTTACACAAAGTTCACAAATGGACATTCCCGAACCATTATTTTGGAAATAAATTTGTACAACTTCCAAGCGTTATTATAGCCTATGAACAATGTATTCTTACAGACTACTACAAAATTGATAAAAACGTGTCCAGATCTGACTAATTTGTGACTGTTTCAAAGTCATAAGAAAATCGAACCTCTATAAAAACACCCTTCACTTACACACATTTTGTTTTTGCAAGTTTAAATTTATGTAATATATTTCTCAATTCTTTAGTAGACCGTAAACCAATTTTTGTGTTATTTCTTCAATTTAAAATTATTTTTTTATTTTTTTTTTTTTGTAATTTTAAATTGTTATTTACAGTAATAAAATATGTTCAAGAGTTTACATTTTTGTGTACATGACTGTATGTTTGTTTGTCTTTAAAACAGAAAGAAAACTTTTGCGTTTTCAATGCGTTTAAAGAAAGTTGTAAAAGCCTTGTGTTTTGTGTTGGCAACGCTAATGGATATATTTTTTTTTTTTTTTTTGATGGTTGGTGAAGGCACTACTAACAACATAAAACTATGCAGGGCTTACAAGATAATAGCTAGTATGTATGCACCAACTTTACGCTTGCGCTTTCTAGTAAATTTTTGCTTTCAGGTATATTTTTCTAACCAAAACATTTGTACAAATACTTGGTCTCAACTACGAGTATACGGACTTGAACTCAACGAACGAACGAACGAACAAACGAGTGAAGACACGCGTATTGTAAACCCCTCGAAATAGTTGAACGTTTTGTTTTTTTGGATTGATCTATTATTTGGTGGGTGGTTTGTTTCGTAATATATTGAACTTATTATTCTCGTTTTTGTTTTTTTTTTTGTTTTTGTACTAAAGTGTTGTACGCATGCGCGTACGAAGTATTACCTTACAGCCAGCATCGAATTTCAAACGCCAAGATGGACGCCGCTCAGCCATCGTATTCGAGGAGGAGGAGGAGGACAACGATGACGCCGCTGCCGTCGTACTACTAGCATGGCTGCCCGACACCGCCGACGTTGCTGTCGCCGTACCGCTAATACTACTACAACTACTAATACTACCAAAAGCACTGATATTCGCTTGTTCCGTTGCCAGGCTGCCATGGCTTTGTAGTGGCAGTGAAGTCGAATCTAAGCTGCGCCGACTGCCACCAAATATTTTGCTGTAAGTTGTTGTTGGCGCCAGCGCTGGCTCATTATTGTCAATGCAAGCGTTAATGCCACCGCCAGCGACATCTTCAGTCCCACCGCCGCCGCCGCCGCCGCCGCCACCGCCTTGTAACGCTGGTGGTAGCGAGCGTGTTTTGCTTACAGCCACTAGTTCATCACCACCAGCCCCACTATATTTACTCGCTTCGTAACGCAGCCGCTCGACAAGCGTTAAGGCATTGTTGCTGTCAGTTTCATAGGGGGGTATTCGTTTTTTCACGCAAGCGCACAGGGCTTTCGAGTGTAGGTGGCGGTGGCGACAACGACGACGACGACGACGTTGGCGTAATCGGTGTAGTAACTGCACTAGTCGGATGCACTAAGGATTTGCTTAAGGAAGCGCCCACAGTAGTCACTGCTAGTGGCAATGGTGTTAGTGTGCTTAAGCGGGAACGTTCGTTGGAAGTTGTGCTGGTGGTAAAGACGGGGGGTTTGGTAGTGGAATTCTCACTGGGCTCAATCTGTTTCGGCACAGGGCGTTCAGTCTTTTCATTTGCATTTTGTAAATTGTGGACTTCAATAGTTTCACTTTCATCTGAGTCATCCTCCGTGTCATCTTGCACCTCTTCAGCTGCGTTTTCGTTCTGCTCTTCGTCGGCATCTTCCGCCTCCACATCGGCAGCTCCAACTTGAAATGATTCTGCACTTTTTTCTGCAGCGCTCTGTTTTAACGATTCACGTTTGCTTGCATCCTCGGCTTCATTCTCGTTCGCTCCTTCGTCGTCATCCTTGCTCTCATTTTCATCGTCGTCCTCGTCCTCTTCCGCATTCTCATCATCGTTTTCGGTTCCTTTCGCAACTCGTTTTTTCCTGACCATTACCTCCTCAGCTACCGCGCTTTCATTGCTAGTCATCTCCGGTGGAGTGACCACTATCGTCGTTTCCACCGCTTCATTGGGCACTGCGCTGCCGATAAACGAATGTCGCGGGGTCAGTGTGTACGAGGCGCTAACTTCTTCATCATTATCGTCGGTGTTTTCATCAGTCGTTGCATCTTCGGTTGGTGTGACGATCTTTCGGGTTGGTGCAACGATTGTGAATGAGGCAGAAACATCTTCGCCATCATTGTCCACAGCGCATTCACCCTTTTCGGCATCCTCTTGTGCCTCCTCCTTGTCTCGTGCGCATTTTGCGGCGTTGGTGGTGGGGCTGAAAACGATTGGTGCTTCATTTTCGTCTGTTCGAGGCGGCGATTGTGGACTAGCCTCTGTTTCTGTCGCTATTACTGGTGGTTGCGTCAGCGGCTCCACTTCTTGCTGCTGTGATGTTGATGGATTTTCTGCTGTTGCTGTAGCTACTTGCGTTTCGTTCTGTTAATAATTTTTTTTTTTTAATTTAACAAAAACAAATTTTTTCTCTTGTTTGGTGAGTTATATGTATGTACATATGTATGTAGCAGAGTTTCTGAGTTATAAAATAAGTTTTACCATACTCTGTTTACAAAATAAAATAACTTTTCTAAATATATGTATACTATAAATACTTTTTAACAAAATATGCATACATATTCAAAAAATGCGTTTGGTCAAACACTAAATCACTTTGCTCGCGCTTCGTTTCATCTAGTGAACGCATGCGCGCCAAAAAGTATCAAAATTCAAAAATTTCTTACGAATTTGTCTATGCTGTTATCTTCAAAATATAGGTATAAAAATAAAAATATCCATGCATATACAAAGTTGCATACCATGCAAACGTTCAAATATTGAATAAATGAAAAAAAGAGATTTCGTTTTACCAACTCAAATTGCCGTTTGATTACCTTTTGTAGTATAGGTGCGTATAAGTAATCTTCGATACAGTTTAAAGCCGTTACGGCTTGCGAAAATTTCCTTTCCTTTATGCCGTTAAGGAATTTTGATGAGAATATAAAGCATATCTCCGGATCTCTTGAAAATCACGAGTACTAATAACCTAGACTGCTTTCAATCATTAAACTTAAAAGAAAAACACCGGACTATGGGTTCTTGGATTTAGAAAAAATTGGTATAGAAGAGCTCCACTAGGATTGAAATCTGTTCGTCACAAATTCTGCACAATTTCGTCCAACATTCAATAACAAATGTTCTTTTAAATTTTCACCAAATGGAATTTCATTCTAAAATTAAGTAGGTCAAACATTAATCACCTAATTCTAAGCTATCTAATCTTGCTGAATACGTAAATACACAAATTTGTGTAGTGAAATGTCAGCTTTTAAGCTTTAGGCTGCAGGGAGTGAATGTGCTTCACATAGGGACTATATTTCTCTTGAGTCCCTGGAAATATGACGACTCTTTGGAGGAATCACAGAAGCGGCAAAGATCGCAGAATAAAATCAATTCAATCATGATTAACTCTAACTAGAGATGCTAATTTTCAGCTTTTTCCGATCCCGGAATTTTCGGGATTAGTGCCGGGATTTAGATATCCATTACTTTTCAACAACTTAAATCGAAAAAAACTGCTTCTTTATGTTTGAGAAGCTCTCCTACCCTAAAATAAATAATAAATAAATGGGGTTGAAACCTACTTTTTTATTTAAAGCGGCGTTTTTATTTATTTTTTCTCTGGCGTCAGGATTTATTTTAAAGGACTTTGTAATTTCTAAGATATGATTGACTTCAAAAATGATTTAAAAAATTCAATGCAATGTAGAATTAAAATATGGGTACCAAATGTAAGAGGAAATTTTTTTTAGAATTTAAAAAAATTAAAATTTTTTGGATTTACAAGGACGAATAGGTAATTTTTTAACCTGATTAAGTTAGGACGAAATTCGAGGATGTTGTCGAGTTTATATAAGTCCTTAACATATATTTTTTTCAAAAACAAATATTGCGAAATTTCAAGGATACAATTTTAAAAGGACATTTTCAATACTTACCAGACCTTTTGCACCAAAAACTTGAATCTGTTTAAATTCTACAGGGTTCCCTCTTCAATTTGATACCCATACATCTTCTCTAAGGACATTTCTCTGAAGTTTTTAAATCATTTTTGAATTACTGACGTCAGAGTGAAGAACTAAAAACGCAATTTTACTATATTTGGCCCATGGTTTCACGAATATATTGATGTCTGTGTTTAAAATTTACTATCGCGCGGAATTATATGTATACTGAGCTAAACATTTATAAAAAATATTAATTATTAAATAAAAAAAGAAATATAGCCAATACTGGTCAAGAAAAGGAGTTTCTATTATTGCCATCAGTGCAAATTACAAATCCCGAAATCCCGATTCTTGGCAAATAGTCTCGGGATTTTTGGGACCTTAAAAAGGCTGGGATCCCGGGATTAACATTCCTAACTCTAACCCTATTAAATTCAGTCAAATTAACTAATCGAATAATTCCAAAACTGGATTATGCTCATAACTCACAAAATTCTGGTCCAAAAGGAAGAAATCAAAGAAAATGCGGAAAAGTACGGGTTAACAAATATGCCATTCTTGAAGCTTCAACACATCACTCTTACTTTTTGTCTGGCATTACATTCATTGATGCAGATAAAATAGGCGATTTAGTGGGTGTAAACAAAAGTTCTTATCTCATTTTGGAAACACTCCCTGCCGAGTATGATGCTAGGCAAGTATATACATTGGGGTGGTCTTTAAAATAAAATGAACGAGGGGCCAAAGTTCAGATTTCTTTTTAGAGACTCAAAAAATTAAAACTAATATTTTATATCTAATACCCAAAATCGATACTACTAATGCCGAAGATGTCAGATATAAATTTTGGTCCCGATTGGAGTCGGTTAAGACGCCTTCATAGGGTAATAGGGTTTCACACACAAATGAGCTCAAGTGAGCCGAGAAGTGGCGAATCGAAGATGGTTTTTGTAATTTCTATACCACATGAGTGTTGCAGGCATAAGACAGTTGTTGATAGCATTGACATTTTTTTGTCCACAAAATAATAGGTGCGCGAGTGTTTGAACAGTTTTGGCTATTTTTCTTTGTTTGTTTAATGTTTATTAAAGTTTATATAAAAGTATAGCTCATTACCTAACAACAATCCCATAAATCCAAATTTCAAACTTGCGCAAACATTATAAAACTTAAAAAAAAAAAATCACCGAAATTTCCAACTTTTTATTCCGAATTTTTAGAAAAAGTCCCGTCGATTTGTGGCATTTTTTTTGTTTTTTTTTTTTGGAATATAATGCATGACAGCGTTAACAAAAAAACTGCCAAAATTAACCTATTTTTCAGTAGGTTTCACCCTTTAAAATTTTTCTAAAAATTTTTGAAATTTTGGTGAACGTTTGTTGAAAATTTATAATTTTTGCACCAGGTTTAAAATTTGGATTAGTGATTGATGAACATTAAACAAATAAAAAAAAAACTGGTGAAAACATCGCACTCCTATTATTTGTGAACAACTGTACTTACATACATATATGGCACACTATTTAATACTTGCGACAATTTCCGAGAAAACGAAATCTCCATTTCGAATATTTCTTAACATAATAACGAATGCGCATTTAAACAACTAAAATACAAGAATCATACAACACATTTAAGTACTTACTACGTATATATAAATAAAAATTAAAAACGTCATCATTAACAAAAAAGTAATATTTTCGAAATTTTTGAATGCCGTTTGCTCATTGCCCATAAAATACTTTAGAACGATAATATTGGAAATTCGAAGTTCTCGCGTATGCACAAATCCAGAGACAGAAAATAAACCTTAAGGGTATATTTTCGAATAACAAAACTTTTCATCGGAAGCTTCAAATTTTAATTGTATTTTGATTGTTATTTTCTCGACCAGCTTTAATCTTTTTTTATGACTTTTATTTTTTGCTCACAGATAGATAAATTCGCATCAAAACAGATTAATGCGCGAAGATTTGATAATTTCGCTAATTTTAGACCTTTCTGATTGGTTTTCAATTTTTTCAATCAGGTTTTTGTTCTTATGTATGTATGTCCGAAAAGCGCCAAAAACTTGTGTTTGAAACTAATGGCGAATTTCCACTAGGCATTAAAATGACAAAAAAAATGGGGGCATTTAAAAAATGCCATATGGAAATTAATTTAATGACTATTTTTTTCAACGTAATGACACGTATATTTTTTTATGCCCAACATTGTCATTACAATTTTTGCCATTTAATGCCAAATGGAAATAAAGCATAACTGTAGAAAAAATTTAAATCCAATAATTTAAATCGAAAAAATAAAAATTAAAAATCTACGTTCAAACATTATCTGAATATAAATATTCAAATTTAATGCTAAAATTATGAGTTTCATTATGAAAATCTGAAATATAACTTAATATATCATTTAAATCTTTTTATAAGAACTTCATGCATATTATGTATGTATGAATGTATGGCCTTTTGTTAATGATGACTACGCTATTTAATATTAAAATATTTTTAAAATTATATAACGTATGCATATAAATACTATAAACACATCATTGTGGTACTTAACAACATTTTTTTTAGATAAAAGCATTCTAAATTAGTTAAAAAATACAAATATGTATATATTTTGTTCACTATTTATTTCAAAATAACTTATAAACTAACGGAACGACTATGCAATACAAAACGACGTAATCGTAACGAATACTAGTGCTGCCCTAAGAAATTATTCAATCAAGTTAAAGAGTAAAGATACATAAGTAGAAGTAGAGTTTTGAAAGGCGCGTATCATCCTGTGCAGATGCTCCTAAATAAGTATATTCAGTTGCATTAAAGGAACTAATGGCGGTTGCTGTCAAATTTTGAGCGTTATTTAAGCGTCTTCGCATTTGCTTTGCTTTGCGCTACATATTTTAATTTTTGATAAACATTTTTTTTTTGCTTTTTAAACGCTGTTAAAGATCAATTCGCTTCTTTTTGCAACACAGGCTATGAGGTTAATGGCATGTTTTAGCAAAAACTAAAACAAACAGCACCATATACATTACAGCATTAAAAGTACATACATATTTAAAGCTTCAAAATGCCACAATACAGGTCATGTATGTATGTATGCACAATATTATTGATGGAAAAATGCATGTAGATTTAATGCAAGTCTAAGTCTAGATTTAATGCAAGTATAAAGTTTCCATATTTTTTTTTTTTGTTTTTTTGTTCCTAATGTGCTGTAGTAAGTAGTAAACACTTCTTCCTTGCAAAGTACATAGTATTTTTTATACATTGAAACATAACCGACAAAAATCAACACCGCAATATATAAACAGTTATAGTAGTCCCAAAGCCCCTAGGTGGTTGGCCACAAATCCAAGTAGTGCGTAATTTAGTGAGAATTGAAGTGTACATGTGGACTGTGGGTGATTGCATTGGCTGTTTGTTTGGTTGGTTGGTTGGTGGTGGTTGCTTGGATTGATTGGGTTGTGATGAAATTGGTACTACGATTAATCGATTATCCAAACCAACAAACAATATATATACGTAAGTATGTAAAATCCTAAATTCATTTTAAATATTATCAAATAACAGCACCGCTTCCAAAGCAATTACTTTTCATTGTTTTTCTATTGTAAGATGTGAACTCCAACTTAAATTTGTGTATTTACTTTTGATATTGACTGTAACCTGTGCAACATGTTTTTTTTTTTTATGAGAGACAAATACAATACAAATATAGAAATTTTAAATGGGCTAGGTAATTGAAGGTTGCAGTGGTTGACTGTTTGTCTGTGGAAATGGTGAAAGTGGTGGTGGGGTTGATGTTGGTATTGGTGATGGCGACACAAACTCCTGCAGGACATTGTTGTACGGTGGTACAAGATGAGAGTTTTCGCATTGGTTTTTAACTGTTGCAAGTTTTACACAAATACAGTTATTAAAACGCACATATATTTGGGGGAAAAAAATGTATGTGAATATGTATAACAATAACTTTTATGCATGTTGACATTTTTCCATTTTGATGAAATAATGCTACGTTATGGCAAATGTATGTATGTAGTAAGTATGTATGCATATACAGCACAATAAATAGTAACAATATATAGTCTGTTTTTTTAAATTGTTTTGCACTTAGATATTAACGAGTATGCGGTAAGTGCCAATTTTTAGTTCGGAATTTGTTTTAACTGTGTACTTACGCTGCTGCTGTTATTGTTGTTATTCATGGTTGAATTTTTCTTCTTAACCAACTCTTCGGCACTCTTAATTTCGTCCAACGTTACACCTTGTGTAGAGCGACGCGTCTCACGTACGCGCTTAGCGTGTGCCTTACGTTGTGTTTCGCTCTCCTCGTCACGCACGGGTGGCACAAAGGATCTGCAAGTGAGTAAGAGAGTGAGATTAAATACATATGTATAAACCATAGATAATGCATAATACATATATATGTACATATAATATAGCTGGTGTAAGTAGTGAACTATTTTTCAAGAACAATAATCATAAGGCATGCAAGGGTATGCTTAGGCTGGCGCTGGAATCGAAGAATTTCCGCGAGTTCGAAAAGGCGCTCGAGTTGTTAAATGCGATAACTGCTGAATTTATGCGTAAATTTAAAATGTGGTTAATTAAATACACTGACATTTTAGTCTACATACATACATATATACATAAATTAGACTCCCTCATTTCAAACAAACAAAAATCGGGCGCATAAATTCCTAGAAACGCAGCAAACTTAAGAGGTATAATTTATGGTAAATCAAAAAATATTGCCAGTATACTCCCATCAGCATTGTTACGCCAGAGAATACTGTTTAAAAATGCATAGGACTTCACATAATCGAATATAAAAAAATTTTTATGAATTTAGGGGAACCGACAACGAAATGTCGGCAAGTAAATCTTTCTTGTGTTTCTGCATTACCCCGAGCAGTGTACATTCACCTACATTATTTTCGCTCAATTTACTGCTATTAGTGATTTAATATAGTTGCTCTTATTCTAGGTCCATGGTTCTATTCCTGTTCCCGGCAACATCAAAGCACAAAGATTTTTTTTATAAGCGGCCACCCCTCGGAAGGCAATTGCAAACTTCACTGAACCATTAACGAACACAAATCTTCCACAAAAGTTTGATCCGAACCAAAAACCGAACTTACTTTTATAAAGGTTTAATGTTCGTTTCGACAAATTTTTAATGGACACATTTTCTCCACTAATCTGCAAATTTTTTTACTATGTAAAGCGTACAACAATTAAATATGTTTTTATATTAGATTGTTCCGGAATAAAAATAACACAAATATATAGTTTTTTTAATCGACTTCAAAAAAGGAGGAGGTTATCAATTCGTTGGAATATTTTTTTTTTTTATGTATGTTACCGCATGGACCACGTTAACCTTTAATTCTTTTTTTCTAACGAAAGGTGGTACCTCAGAGGTGGTCCAATATTAATTTGGTTTAGATCCGATCAATGGATCATGAAGAAATTAACGGTACTGTTAAATTTGTATATGAAAATTGAAGTCGGTTTTGTTTTTTGCTTAAAAATTACTTGTTTAAATTCCCAAATCATTGAACCGAACTAAAACCCCAGTTCAAAGAAACAATAAACAAACCATTTTGACGAACCAATACAAAGGTGCAAAAATCGTTCAAATCGCTGAACCGAACCGACCAAATTTTTCATCCAGTTTATCTGCTCATCTATATATATAAAACAAAGTCGTGTTAGTTACACCATTTATAACTCAAGAACGGCTGGACCGATTTTTATGATATTTGTTTCTTGAATTTGTCTACCTTCCGAATAGCAGAATAACTATTAAACCAACCGCTATGTGGCACTGGAGTCTAGTTATTACTAAAACCCGTATTTTTGGTCCGATTCGCCTCATATTTGAGATGTGTATTGACAATAGGAAAAACAATACCACTGCAAAAAAAATCCGCCAGGTGGCGTAGGAGTCGAGTTATTACTAAAAATCGGGCTTATGGTCCGATTATCCTCAGATTTAAGATATGTATTGATAACAGGAAAAATAATATGTACTATATGTAACTAAAAATCGTATTTATGCTCGAATTTATTTCATTATCGAAATATATGAATTCACATGCCGATGGTCCTCTGCAATAACGACGCAACTCAAAATAAAAAAAAATATCAAACCCCTTATTACTTTTAAGAGGCTCATGTCTCTAATCCTTGGCTAACCCATGTCTAATCCTAACTAAAGTAAGTAGTGGAAGCGTTCCTGGTAAAATTTTTGAACTTGGTACGAAAATATATGAAATCCATCACATATTCATGGAGAAAAATTGGAGCTATTGGAAAATGGGTGTGGCACCTCATATACAACCGAATTTTTTCACACTGTACGTCTCTGGAAATGTTCATGGTAGAGTACTGGAACTTGGTATGGAGGTACTATGTATATGAAAAATTTGAGCTATTGTAAAAGCGCGTGGGCCCTCCCATCCAATACGAATTTTTCATACTGCACTTCTCTGGAAGTGTTCATGGTACAGCACTGGAACTGGGTGCGGAGATGAAATCAATCGCATACTCATGAAGAAAAATTCGGACTATTTTAAAAGGGAGCGTGGCACCTGCCATATAAATTGGAGAAATTTTTGAACTTGGTACGGAAATATATAAAAACAATCACATACTCATGGATAAAAATTGGAATTATTGGAAAAGGGGCGTGGCACCTCCTATACAAACCGAATTTTTCATGGTATAGTAGAAATCAATCGCATACTCATGAATAAAATTTCGGACTATTTGAAAACCCACAACCATATAAACCGAATTTTTCATAAGAAGTATCTCTGGAAGTGTTTATGGTAAGAGTACTGGAACTTTATACCAGCTCTCTCATACAAGTCGAATTTTTCTTATTGCATATCTCTAGAATTGTTCTTGGTAGAGTACTGGAACTTGGTGTGGAGATATATGAAATTAATCGCATAGTCATTGAGAAAATATGGAGCTATTGGAAAAGGGGGCGTGGCACCTACCATACATACTGCATATCTCTGGAAGTGTTCATGGTACAGTACTGGAACTTCGTATGGAGATATATGAAATCAATCCCATACTCATGGAGAAAAGTAGGCTCTTTGAAAAGAGGGCATGGCAAAGTACAAGCGTACTGACTTTTCCTTATCTTTGAATGTGTATATAATTCTTCTGTAGGTATGTTTGAGTGAAATCTTAAATGGCTGGAGGGATTTCAAAAAGGTTGTGTGTGTGTGTTTGAGCGAGTCTCTGGATAGTTTAGTTTCACAATTTAACCCGCCAGTTGGCGCTGGAGTTGAGTTATTACTAAAAACCTTTTTTTTATGATCCGATTTGACGAATATTCAAAACATGTATTGGAAACGGTAAAGGAAGTCCAATTGCAAAAAAGAGATGTGAGGTGATGCTGAGGTCGAGTTATTACTAAATATCGACAAGTGAGAAAAGGTGCCGTGAATGTCAGACTAAATCGACCTGTTGCATTATTCAGTATACCGAACTCTCGTGTATTACGATTGGCCTAATGGATGTGATTTGCCAATATTATTATGCGGTAAACCTTCATTCGGACATACCAGGGTTGATTTGTGCAGTGATAAATCTCAAACCGCTCCCTGTCGAAGTACCTTAAAATCCAGTTTAATAAAAGCAATTTAATGAAGCTTTATTTTTTTAATTGAATTTAATATAGAATCTGACAGAAAAAAATAATTTTTCACTTAAATTGCTTTCGTGAAACTGGCTTTTATGGTATTTCATCTCAGTCTATGTATGTATATTGTATTTCTGTTGAACAAGGATACGCATCCATTTTGAAATTGCCACCAACTATAAGATAAAGTTTTTAGGGCAAATTCACTACAGATCCGGATCATTGTTGCCGCCGGGGACCTTCTTCATGGACATAACACTTTGGTTAGTTTATTTAAGGCGGCGAACGACCACCAAACCATAATCTTAGCCGATGAATTTGCCAATGGAAATCGTGGACTGTTGGAGAAAATGTTGGACCAAAACGATTAAATTAAAAATCTAATTACGGGCGGGACGAAGATCGCCGGGTCGGCTAGTATTTACATAAAAACAATAACTATTAATTAATTTAATAAATTTTAAAATTTCAATCGTCGAGTTAGTGCAGTTAAAAGATGGCGCGCAATATGCAACAAATAAATACAACAGTATAAGCAACTGGCGCAGCCTGAATCCAAGAATTCCAGTTAGAAACAAAAAAATTAAGAGCAAACATTAGAAGCAAACACAAAAGTTAAACAAACAACAATAAAAGAAATTCAGCGCAATAAATTTCCACTTCGTATAGTGAATATTTACTTGAAGAAATTTTTGAAAATTGTGCCTGCCGACATTTTCTGCTTTGTAGTAGTGGTTGGCGCAGCTGCATCGGGGGAAGTAGACGGACCGGACAAAGTTGATGATGACGATGACGATGACTGTTTAGGGTCATTATCAATCTTATTATTACCGTTATCATTGTTATTATTGGCAGTGTTTGAATTTGTGATCGTATTGCTGATTTTATTATTATTATTGTTTTGATTGTTTTTATTATTGCTGGTAGTGCTGGTGCTGGCAGCACTTGTGGCACCTTTGTCAGCATTTGCCGAACTAGTAGGTGTGCTATGAAGTGGGGGAAAATTATGAAGTTCAAAAGAAATTATAGAAGATGATGTGTAAAAAATAAATAAATGATTGCGGTTAAAAGAAACGTATGGGAAAATATGTAGGTATGTCACCACCAAGTGCGCAGTCGGAGTTTCGGTGACTAAGTTAACTTATTCAGTACCGAATTTATTTATTTATTTTTTTTTTTGTTTTCAGAGTAGATGTTCGTATTAAAAACTCACCTGCGAATCGGTGTCGTAGTTGCAGCTGTCGATGGAGTGGTGGTGGTGGTGGTGCTTGTCGTTATGGACGCAGTGGAATCAGCTGTTGATGGCGTGCTGGTGGTGTATGCCGCCGTTATTGATGTGGTCGACGTATTTGTCGAATTGCTTCTGTGGCAGAGTACAAAAAATAAAGTTGAAAATAAAAAACACGATGTTTAATGCTTTTAAGAAAGTTAAAAGTATATAAAATCTCAAAAGTGATTTACTGCAAGCATTAATTTATAAGATTTATAAGTAAGCAAATTTCGTCGCATACAAACTATTTAGCGATGAGCGATGAAAATGAATTAAGTAAAGCAAAAAGATAAAACAACAAACAAAATAATTGATGACTAAGCGAAATGGTATAAAAATTATGATTTTTTTTTTTTGAAATTTGATTTTAAAATTTAAATTAAAGAAAATTAACAAACCTGTAATTTCTATGATCTTTGAGTGAAGCCGATCTTTGTACCGAATAATTTGGAATGGGCGTGTAAACGTTGCCTAATGCGCTTGTGGGATTATTGATAATGTTGGTGTTGTTACTTTTACTGTTATTTATATTATTACTGTTATTGCTATTATTGTTGATGTTGTTATTGCTATTGCTATTGCTACTGTTGCTATTGTTATTGCGGCTATTACTGTTACTACTGTTGTTACTATTGAGTTGTGTGGCCGGCAGTATGGGACATGAATTGGCTTTTATGCGTGCGCGCAGCTCGTGATATTTTTGATAGAATCTGCATTGATTTAGTTTGAATAAAATTCCCCACAAAAGCATTTGCATATGTTTGTAAGTCCAATTCATTTCATTTCCAATTCGTAAGCGTAAGAAATTTGGTTATTTTTTGATGTTTTTTTTTTGTATGCATTTAAAGCGACAATGTTTTTTTTTTTCAATGATTTTATGTTTCCATTTTATTTAAATCATTCAGCGATTTTCATTTTGTTATTGTTAGCAGGACGATTTGTGGTTGTTGAATGGTGATTGGTGATGGTGTTTGTTGGTTGTGGTTGTGAGAATAGTAGTAATGGTGGTTTGTGGTTGTGGTTTGATGGAATATTTAAAGTGAGTATGCAAAAAAACAATAAACAAATAAAATTTGGTATTAGTAATTTTGGCAAAACAAATAAACATT
>NW_023462859.1:7492-16708 GCF_013731165.1 Rhagoletis pomonella | reverse complement strand
GCTCAAATAGAGAACAATGACGCACAGTTCACCAGTTTTGCTGCAAAGTCTGTCAACGTATTGCAGAAAACTTTAAGCACTGCAACTGCAACAATAAAATCGACTACATTTGGAAACGTTATTTTTACTGTTAACAAGGAAAGAGAACACCTTCAAAAATCAACAATTTTACGTGCAATTAACACTCATGAAAATTAATTTTCAAAGGAGCAAAAGCTCCGAACATTTGAGTTTGCAGAGGCGTCAAAAAATGTTTTCGCTACAGATAAAGAGTCACACACTGATCGTGCTCGCGACAAAGATGAACCCATATTTGAGACCAGAATATATTCAAGTGCCGATACAGCGTTAGTGCCCACGAATGTATTGCATCATGGCGGATTTAACGGACATCAAAACAGACTTTTTAATAATGTAAAGCACTTACAAGAATCTTTGTCATAAATCAAATCAGGATTTTATTAAAAAAAATGTTTTTTGAGGTTTCATATATAATATGCACCTCGTAAAGTAAAGAAAAACTCAACACTTATTCTTTTGGCATAAGGGCAGAATACGGCCCGTTAAGCTAGAACTAAACGAAAAAGTGGGCGTGGTCCGCATTTTTTTTTAATTTCAATGGTATACAAGTTTTTTGGTGCAAACTTACATTTTAGGGGCTAAGGAGGGGCGAAGGGGAATTTTCGATAAATAAAATCCCTATTTTCTAATATGCACATTTATATACCAATGTGCATACATTTTAAGAAAACTCATTCAATAGAAAAATATATTTCTCTTTTTTTTTGAATATTTTTTATTGAGCTTTGTACCACGATTTTTTATTAGGAAAAATTGAAAAAGCAACAAAGTCTAAGCGGTAGAAGTTATAGCAGCTTCTTTTTTCTAGAATTCAGCAGAGATCGAACCTGCGTAATCGATGAGTGTTAATACATTCTATCCCTATCAGTTGCACAGTTGGCCAAGCGGGCTAAGGCGCAAGTCGTAGGCGTGAGACAACGAACTTTCCAGACATGATTTTAAATCCCGTCTATGGCTGAAAATAAATGATGTAACGCTATCTTCCACTGCTTGACCGCGGTACTGATTTTAATTGCAGAGATGAATTTGACAATACGCCACTTCTTTTAGCAGTAGAAAAAAATCATTTATTAGCTGTACGAGCATTATACAATCGCGGAGCCGATTGTGAAAAATAATTTAATTGTTACACCACTGAGTCTCGCTGGTTATGTCGGCAAAATAGAAATCTTTGAATATCTTCTAAATCGGGGTGCCACTGTTAATATAACTTGTATTATTGATGACTTAGAAGATTACCCGTTGCTGCACCTCGCTGTCGTTAGTAATAGTAATCACGGAAAAAGGATGATCGAGTATCTTCTAAAAAAATAAATCGAACTAAAAAATTAAAAATAAATATAGTTTAAAAAACTAAAAAACACGCTTTTAAAGCATATCAAACTAAAAAGTAAAAAATAATTCTTAATATAAGTTGAAAATAATAATGAACAAAAAATACTAGTATTATTGTGAAAAAGTGTGGGTTGCTCGATAGACGAAAAATATGGCAAAGAGCGCCCCACGCTTCTTCACAGTATTTTTTGTTCATTATTATTTTCAACT
This sequence comes from Rhagoletis pomonella, assembly GCF_013731165.1. NCBI lineage: Eukaryota > Metazoa > Arthropoda > Insecta > Diptera > Tephritidae > Rhagoletis > Rhagoletis pomonella. The sequence continues at coordinate 15,082 of NW_023462859.1, read as the reverse complement.
TATATTAAGAATTATTTTTTACTTATTAGTTTGATATGCTTTAAAAGCGTGTTGTTTTAGTTTTTTTAAACTATATTTATTTTAATATTTTCTATTGAGCTTTGTACCACGATTTTTTATTAGGAAAAATAGAAAAAGCAACAAAGGCTAAGCGGTAGAAGTCATAGCAGCTATTTCGGAGATCACCACATCTCCTCATCAGGCTTCTTTTTTCTAGACTTCAGCAGGGTTTTTAATCAAGTGCGGGCAAGAAATATCGTTTTTAATGCAATTATTGATATGAAATATTAATTTATCTGTCGTTAGTATGTTAATTTAGTGGCCCAAGCATTCGCTGCCAAGCGTTCATTGTAGCAAGCACACTTTTAACGTGCGTTCTCTCAAACTAACGCCAACGCCAAAGCCAACACGAAAGTTCTATGTGGACCGGCCTTAAAGTGTATCTTAAACTGAAGCATTTTCATCTAAGCTAAGGGCCCGTTGTTGATTTTGAAATTTTAGAAAAAGTCACTATAAACCATTTATGAGACAGAAAGCGAAAAACGTGGAGCGCATGCAATACAAAGCATAGAGAACAAAAAATGACACGAATGAAGATGGCACAACGCCGAAACCGGTTTGTCTGCAAACCAAACTTGACAAGGGATGACGGAAATTCGTTCCAAAATAAATGTCAAAGAATAGATTTAATTGACAATAGTCAAACTACATAACATAGACCCTTGGTACAATAATTATAGGTATTTTCTTCCCAGAGAGCGCATATTCCGATCTGCCTTATTTAAGACATATCATTGTTGCCCACACTAAAAAGTTTACTGCTAGGGAAAAGGGATATTTCCATACCCCATATACCATATATGTACACGATTTTTTTTTTAACAAACGATCTTGCAGAGAACTTATTTAATTTGCAAAAGCCGGAAAAAACATTTGCTTGTAAATAAATTCAAAATTTGTATGGCTCACTTCATTTCAAAAGTTTTTTCTTTTGTTTTGAAAAATTATAAAAATTAAATTGAGCGAAAACAAAGAGCAAAGCCAAATAAAAGTAAAAGAATCAACATTGAACTGCGTCAAAATGAAAATAAGGGAGCACGAATTTCGATGTGAAGCAAAACTCTTTGGGAAGACAATACCTTTAATAATTGTACCATGACATAGACCTAAAATTTCTACAGAGAAAGTACAAATTTGAGATCGATTTTAAGCGGTCGTTATTCATATATCCACATTCATACATATGTGACCTGGTCTACGGAAAGGGGGCTTAGGTGTCAAAAAAATCAATTTTCACTTTTTGGTTGATTCGGATGGAAGATGAGATGATTTTCACTTTTAACAGCTTTTTCACAGAAAACTTTTTTCGCACGTAAGCTCCCTTTTCGTAGACCAGGTCACATATATTACCCTGTATATCAATTCAGGTCTATTACATGCGCCCCACGCTTTTCATTTTCAATCTCATAAATGGTTTGTAATGACTTCTGCCAAAATTTCAAAATCAAAAGTTATCTATACAAATTCTATGGGACTAAGAAATATAATTTTCTAATTTTTACTCCATTTATAAAACCGTTGTATATTAAAAAGTTTTATTTTTTTGCTCTTTTTTTTACTTTTTTCAAAGATTGATTTACAAAAAACTTGAATAACTGGGCCAAACCTATTCTTATTTAGACTTATGGGATCTCGATAGAAAGGTATTTTCACACTGTTTTTATTTCTGTCCAAAAAATAAGTGTTTCGTGCCCCTTTTTTTCAAATACCAACACATCTTAATTCAACTTTGAATGACGTTCGTTCATCGTACCTTTCTCTTTCATTCTTTTAATGAGTTTATTATTAAAGAAATAAAAAGGGTGGAAAAATACCTTTCCAATGATACCTCTTAAGTCTAAATCGGAAGAGTTTAGGTTCAGCTATTCAAGTTTTTCTTATACCAATCTTTGAAAAAAGTTAAAAAACAGCATCAAAAATCTCATCATTACGATTCCGTCTAAATTTTTTTTATTTTTCAAAAATATTTTCATGCAAATTTTTTAAGCTTAAACCGTTTGAGGGGATTTTAAAAATAAAAAAATCTTTAAGAAACTATTTTTATTCATGAAAAACTCCATTTTTGGAGGTATTTTCAAATCGGTCCAGCTCACTTAAACCTCAGAATTTTTCGGAAATATTTTGGTGGGCGTCTTAAAATATAATAGATTTTATAATTCTAATGGAAAAATAGTACCAATTTTTCTTTGTATGGGGAGCGATGCAGTCTACTTTACATACATACATGAAGGAATGAAAGTACATTGATTATTGTATTTTGTTAAATTCAATTAAAGTTTTGTTTTATTTAAATGTTGAAGTTTTGCAATTAAAGTGAAGGTAACGTGAAAATATCAAATATTAATTTAAAGTATAAAATTTAATCGTCCGTCCGAGTACGACTTCAACTTTTCGACTTTAAAACTTTCTAGCTCCACTTGTCGAATTCAACTGCCGCTTAGCTCCATTCGGTTTTCGCGCTCTGAACTTCTTTCTTTTCGGTTCGTGTCAGTGTTGTCCATGTTTGTATTCCTGTCCCCGTCATAATAGAAGTGTCAATATCTAATATCAAATATCCCTAACCTACACTCGGCCATTCCGCAATTCATCCGTCTCGGATGACACTTCATCTTCTTCGTATCTCCAACGTTTCATGCAATCGATACTGGTACTGGTTGCGTTCGGCCCGTCAAACTGCGCTGCTTTTTTCACCTCATAACGGCCCTTTCTCTTTGCTTTAGTTATTTCGTAGGGACCTATGAATTCGTTCGCTAACTTCTTGCCTGCTACAAATTGCGAGCGTTTAATTGCTACCAAGTCACCATGTTTGAAATATGTTTCTGGCTTTCGTTTACCATCGAACGTCTTTTTATATTCTGCTTGAACCTTTTCGATCTGCTTTTTCACGTCCATGCGCAGTTGCTCGCGTTCCTCATCAAAATCTGATAGCAATTCTTCCTTGACGATATCGATGATGCTTTGGTTCAGGTCATCTAGCCGCATTTTAAAACCAAACAAAACTTCGAAAGGCGAACGTCCGATAGAACGCTGGACACTACTATTAATCGCTTTTTGTACCCCATAAACTTTTGGGTACCACTGGTTTTTCTGATGAGATTTTTGACAAAATTGCTAATATGGTTCTGTTAATCCGCTCTATTTGGCCGTTACCTCTGGGAACACCCGTTGTTATTTGTATGTGCTCGATACCTTGCATCTTGCAAAACTCTGCAAATGCGTTGGATGTAAACGCTGGCCCTTTGTCACTTACTATTCGTTGTGGGTTGCCAAATAGTGTTTGCCAAGACACTAACTTGCTTAACACCTCGTCGACACCTGTAGATTTGGTTGGGTATAACCATACAAACTTGGTGAAGCCGTCCACTAAAGCAAAAATATGTTTGTATTGCTTCGATGTCGCGTCTAGCGGACCCAAATGATCGACATGAATTGTACACAAAGGCAAGCTACCTTTGTAATGCAACTGAGGGGCCCTCCTGCTTTCCCGCCTTTTTGTTGTACAGGATACATCGAATGCAATTTTGTACTACGCTTTTAACCTTGCACTCCAAATGTGGGATAAAATAGTGTTGCTTAATTTCCTACATTTTCTTTGCTGCGCCGAAATGACTGGCTTCGTGAGCTGTGGAAATAACCTCCTTTTCCATTGAACGTGGAACCACCAGAACATCCAATCCATCGATTTCTTTGCATAAAATACCGCCTACTAGTTTGTAATTATCGTATTGGTGGTCTTTCAAAATTTCAATAATCGCCATTAGCGCATCATCTGCTCGCTGTGCTTTTTGTAGTCTACATTTAACTTCAGAATGTACGTTAATAGTAATTACTGCATGCCTGCTCAGGGCATCAACATGTCTCATTTGTTCACCCTTACGATGCCTGACTGTAAAGTTGAAATCTTGCATGTACATCACATATCTGGAGATCGTCGGCGACAAATCCTCTTTTGTTGTCGTTTGTTTAAAAGCAGAACAATCAGTTATCAAAACAAAATCTCTGCCTAACAGGTAGTGGCGCAAATTTTTGATTGGTAAAAACGCCGCTTTAATTTCCAAATGGTAACTATGCAATTTAGCTTCTGTTTTTGTAGTCTTCTTGCTGTAGAAGTAAACTGGGCACCATTTTTCATCGAATTTTGGCAATAATATAGCACCAAAACCGAACTTCGACGCGTCAGTATGCAATTCAGTTTCTGCTTCTTGCGAATAAATCTTTAATATTGGTTGATGAATCAATGCGCTCTTTAAGGCTTGAATTGCCTGCAGCTCACTTTCGGTAATGACAAATTTAGAGTTTTTTCTAAGTAAGTTCGTTAAGGGTCTTGCAATAATTGAGTAATTTTTTATAAATTTTCGGAAAAAACCTATGAGACCCAAATATGACTGAAGCTGTCTAACATTTAGCGGTTGAGGAAAGTTCGCTACAGCTTTTATCTTTTCATCACAGGGTTTTATAGCGCCACTTTCAACTATTAGACCCAAGAACTTTACTTGTGGCTGTAAAAACTTGCATTTTTCCCAATTTATGTCTAATCCATTATCTGCTTCCACTTTGAAAACTCGTTTAAGACTTGCTAGACCGGATTCTGTGCCTTTCGAATAAACAATTATATCATCCATGTAAATTTGTAAAATTTGTTCATAGATTAGATCTCTAAATATGGTGTTAATAAATCTTATAAAATTTGCGAATTGCAAAAACCAAACGGACATAATTAAACTCAAACATGCATTGTTGGGTTACGAATGCCGTGTATTTTCTACTTGCTTCTTCGACAGGTGCGTTCAAAAATGCGTTTTTTATGTCCAACACACTAAAAACCGATGCTCCTACCAAACTGGAAAACGATCTTTAAAAGTAATTTTATTTAATCTACGGTAGTCATGCACATTCTCTTAGACCCGTCTTTTTTGTACACCAGAACGACGCGGCTGCAGTACTGCGAAGAAGATTTTGAAATGATGCCGGCTGCTAACCATTCGTTGACTTGAGCTTCAACTATTTTTTGCTCCACTTGAGGTAAGCGACTTGGTGATGCGTATATAGGATCCTCTCTTTCCAGACCAATTTGCATTTTAACAGGACTTTCCACTTTTTTGCTGGGTCTGTAGCTATTTTTCATGCTTCGAATTTGTGTTTTGTAACGTTCCGGCGCGACAATTTGATTATTCGTATTTATTATGTCAATGTTCATCATTCCTGCGTACTTCATCGTTTTCAGTTATTACCGAGCGAAAAGTGTCCCCGTTTTCATCTGAGCTATATCGAAATTTTCTTAACACGTCGTACCCTATCACAACATCGCAGTTTATGCTCGAATCCGGAACTATTACAATACAATGTTCAAGTGTAATCCCATCAATTTCGAATTCGCAAACAAATTGTCCGATTGGAATTGTTATGGCCCCACCGAAGCCCACTATTTTTGCTGAGTATTCTTTAATTTGTTCTATGTTAAAATGCTTTTTGAAAACGCTACTTTTCACCAACGACACATCCGCACCACCGTCAATTAAGCACTCAAACTTATTGCCATTCAGTGAAACTAATTTTTTCGTATTGTCGTTAATCGTGCAATTTACGTTTTTGTTGCTTGAATTTTTGTTGCAGTCTTTTGAAATATGTCCGCTTTCATTGCACCTGAAGCATTTTGTCCACTTTTACACTCGTTCCTTTTATGGTCTGCCGAACCGCAGTTAAAACAACGCAAGACTTTTGGTTTGGATTCGAACTTTCGTATTGTCGACTTGTTTTTAAACACACGCTCGTAAATCTCAAACCGCTCTCTTAACTCTTTGTAGTTTTCGGCACAGTAAAGATCGATTTTATTTTCAGGTTTACCCCAAATACCATCTACTGTGTACCGGATGATCGACCGCTCATCCACCGCACCTAGAGACCCGATTTGCCGCATGTTCAAGATATATTCGTGAATACTCTCACTTTCTTTCATTTTTCGTCCAGTTAGTTGCTCGTGTATCTCCGCGCTACTGTAGTCCCGTCGAAATTCTTCAATCAACAGCGTTTTCAATGATTCGTAGTCATACACTGATACTGTTTTCAAAAACAAGTCCGCACTTTTTATTATTTTATTTCTTGCAAAGACATATTTTTCAATATCCGACCACCCGTACGCATCGGCGTTATCTTCGAAGTTTTTAATCCACATATCAATTGACATTCCCGTGTCGCCTCCAAAAAATGGAATTGTTCTTTCAACGTTCACCACTGCATTCCACTGATCCATGTTGATATACGATTTTTCGTTGTTTTGATTTCCTGTCATTATTTGTTCGTTACTCTTCAGTACGTTTTCTTTATCACTCGCTACTTCTTTGAACTCGTTTCCTTTTATTGCTTGTTGTTTTGCTTGGGCTCTCGTTACAACTGAACCGATTTATTCTCCGTTTACACTCATATCCTTATGTATTCTAATTATTCATGTCTTTTCTTCTTGTTCCGATTAGTCTATGTACATTTATTTAGCGGAACACCACGACCGTTACTCAATTGTCCAAAAAGGTACATAGCGCTTTGTAAAAGTCTTATTTTCGTAGGCTTTTGAGCCAAGTAGAATTTAAAATTAACTATTTTTATTTTCACATCAGTGTTAACTTTAATGGGACGAGCCCCCAAATGTAGGAATGAAAGTACATTGATAATTGCATTTTGTTAAATTCAATTCAAGTTTTGTTTTATTTAAATGTTGAAGTTTTGCAATTAAAGTTGAGGTAACGTGAAAGTATCAAATATTAATTTAAAGTATAAAATTTAATCGTCCGTCCGACTACGACTTCAACTTTTCGACTTTACAACTTTCTAGCTCCACTTGTCGAATTTAACTGCCGCTTAGCTCCATTCGGTTTTCGCGCTCTGAACTTCTTTCTTTTCGGTTCGTGTCAGTGTTGTCCATGTTTGTATTCCTGTCCCCGTCATAATAGAAGTGTCAATGTCTAATATCAAATATCCCTAACCTACATACATATAGCAGCAGTTAATTTCATTTAAAGAAATCACGTGTCGTCCATTTCCGCTGTAGCGTGTGTAAATAGTGCATATATTTAAGCGCAACTTCTTCTGGCGGGGCGACATGTAATAATAATAATAGATTGGCGCTTACACATATGTTAGTGTTTGGCCGAGCTTCTCCTCCGATTTGTGGCGTGCGCCTTGATGTTGTCACACAAAGCGGAGGGACCTACAGTTTTACGCCGACTCCGAACGGCGATTGTATTTTTATGAGAAGCTGTTTTTCATGGCAGAAATACACTCGGAGGTTTGCCATTGCCTGCCGAGGGACGACCGCTGTTAAGAAAAAACCTTTTTTCTATATTTTTGCGATGTTGCTTTGACCAGGGTTTGAACCCAGGCATTGTGGAGTGGAAGCGCGCACTGCTTACCACTACACCACAGCGGCCGACATGTAGAGTCTTCTAATTGTATCTCCTTGATATGATGCCTACAACGAGGTTCATATCTAGACTAGGTTGATATCTAGAATTTGCCACTAATAGCTTTGCTACACTA
>NW_023462859.1:0-7482 GCF_013731165.1 Rhagoletis pomonella | reverse complement strand
GATTATTTCAATAAATCTTACTCATCATATTTAAAAAAAATGTTTGAATTAGGTTAAATAGGTTTACAGAAAGGTGGAAACACGAAATTTAGTGCGTTTCTCGATCTTATACTTATAAGAGTAATGACCATCAAAATGAGGGTTTGAATTCAGATTGTAAATGAAAAATTCATGAATCCATTTTACAATATTTTGTATTATTACTCAGTGAACGATCGGTGAACCAGTGGGTCGCAACTCCCGCAGTGGCACCAATGTCAATTGAAAAAAGAAAAAATGGAAAAAACACAACCAAGTGTATTAGTGTATAATAGCTTGAATTTCAAGTGGCTTTATTATCAAATAAATCAGTGGGTGTACAATGTGATTACCTTTTAATATGTATCGCTGGGTGATGGCTGAAGTCGTCCGGTCTCCTTGATAGCTCGAATGAAGTGAAAAGGTCCCGCTTTGACAAAGTTAAGTTTACCCGCCGGCAGGCAACTGCTCGGAGGGGAAACTTAACGAAAGTATGTTACAACGGGAAATAATACATTTATTGCTAACGGCGTAGCAATAAAGGTAGGCCGTATATATGCCTGAGTGTGTTTGTGTGGTCGGCTCAAGTCAATGCACTTTTACATTAGGGTGGTTCGACCTTTAAATCATTTGGTTTTGCATGAAGGCCTAAACATGCCGGCCCCCCTTGCTATCAGCAACATCGGTCGAGCGCTTCAGCCACCACGCCGGACTGAGTACTAAGAAGTAGAAAAAAACAGTCTAAATATATGTAAAATAACAATTCATTTGAGAAAAAAAGATTATTATTGTTTCCAGTGGCAGGATGCCTCCAAGTTCCGGTGGTCCACGTCTTAGTTTCCTAGCTAATGAAGGAATAAAAGGAAGAAATACTAATGAAAAAGGTATGGTTAAACATTTCAGAGCACATTTATTGATAAAAAATTTCAAAATTCAGTAAAAAATTCATGTTTACAAAAAAAATCAAACATTGAATTTAGGAGCGACATACTCCTGAGAGCATCCATCCAAAAATTGTGCTTTGGGCGATAAAGGGACCAAACGTGTTTGGGAGCATACCCGGCAGTACGGTATCTGGGTATACGTCGGCTCCCAGTACTAAGCGAATCGGTGTCGACGTATAAAAGTTTGGATCCGCTAATCGTATGTGCGTATACGCTGTCGCTACTGACGGATCGACGCTACTAGTGGGGCTAACACGGACGTAATTGTTTATAGTTGTGGCGTGGATAGCCAACCTGGTGTTCTGGCCGTGTTTTCCCCTCAGACGCAGTAGACAGCCACGTTGGGTTCCGAAATTTGAAACGTCAAGCCTGAGTTTTACCGCTAAATCTGTCGCAATTATAGAAGTCGGAGAGCATACGTCGATCAACGCGCGTATAAGGTGCAGCCGTCCACAAGCTTCTATTTTTACCACGACCGTCGGAGCAATAGACGTCACCGGTCGTAACGCTTGGGTTTCGCGTGCGAGTCGACCCGCTCGAAATGCGATGGATAGCTGGCGAGGCCTCGTCTCCAGTCTACCCTGATCGCGATTGGGCCTGTTTGACTCCTCTCGCTTTTGCCGCAGGCGGAAAGGCCTAGTTTCCGCTCTACGGTTCTGCCGGGCTGTTGACCGCGGTCGGAAAGGCCGTGTTTCCGATCCACGTTCTCGGCGTCGTTCGAGCTCTAACAGGGGTCGGAAAGCCCGAGTTTCCGATCCCCTGGTTATAGTCGGGAGGGGAGTCCCAGATTCCGGTGTGGATTCTGCTGGTTCATCTTCTAGGCGGAGCGGCCTGGTTTCATCTGCGTGGTCGGACGCGTTGATAGATAACGCGCGTTCGGACTCGTCCTCACTAGCAACTTGCTCGCTCCATGGGCGTGTATCAATCGGCTGAAGGGGTTCGGACTCGTCATCCATGTGCAGCGTTGTGTGGTGTTTTTCGCGGCACCGACGACATCTTTCTTCGCTCGTGCACTCGTCAGACCGATGCATCATGGACAGGCAGTTTCCGCAGAAGCGACCAATCAGTGCCTCCCTCAGTCTCTCTTCGGGAGTTTTACCGCGGAATGATGGGCAGAGCCGTATCGGATACATACCTTGGCATAAACGGCACGCTAGAGCAATGCGGTTTGATTGTTGCTCGGCCTTCTTTCTCATCGAGGTGAAGCGAGTCATCGTTGATGTCTGAAATCATTATTTTTTCCCTTTTGTGTATTTTTGGCTATATAGATATACGTACTTGTATATATATGTATATTATGGTTGGGTGGCGAGTAGCAAAGAAACTTTATTATGTGTGGTTATTGTAAATTTCGTATATTTTATGGCACGGGTGGTCTCATATATCACTGTCTTGTGATAGTGTATAGTGTGCATAATATTGCATGAGTTTTGCGTAAAGTGTGTGGGGCACCTCATGTTTATGCATCGACACACGGTTATCGACTTTGATTTCTGTGCTGGCATCGGTGAGCTGTCACAAACAACAAAAGTAAGGAAGTAAGGGCAACCAAAAAAATCGCAGATAGCAAGTGGGCTGGAACGCCTGACAACTTGATTTAAGGTAGCTAAAAACATGCATAGTATTTGTTGATGAGCCTTGTAAACAATAAATTATAGGTCCGGAGCAAATCGGCAATGCAAACTAATCACAAGCTTGAGGGATTTTGTGTTTGTAAGGCGTTGCAGTTTTATTGGATCCTAAGAAGCAAAACAATAACCTCATGGCCCATTACAATGTTAATAGCAAACAAATACATTGGGGAAAGGGCAGCAGCAGAAGTAGCAACAACAAACAACAAATCACGATATCTCTTTTAGGCCATTTAGTTAAGTTTTCACATTTTATTTATAAATGCTTTAGTGACTGCCAACTTGGCTGTGGCTAACAATGTGGCCGTCTAGATTTTTATACAAAACTATATTGAGAACAAAAACTAAATGCTTCATTTCGATAAATAAACCGATTCAGATAAAAAGTTAGAACAAAGTATGAATTTAGTGTAATTACATGGCCTGCCACCCAAAACAAAAGTAAGCTCATTATTTGTTCGCATGGTGCGGAACATCGCAAGTGCTTATCAGCGTGCGAAAATAGGTTGTACAAAACAATACCCATTTGCTCATCGATCATCATATCATTTGTAGTTTTATACAGTTTTGTACATAGTCAGAACCAACTTGTAAGATTCACTTTCATTTTCCCCAACGAGAGACTTGCTTTTCGTTTGTGAAAATGATACCATAGGGTACGTTTTATATGTATGCAAACGTTTCGATTACGTGAAAAATATATTTCTTTTTTCGTAAATTTTCATATTCAATTTAATTAAAAGACATGTACTACATACATACATATCTTTTTCTCTGCACAATTCATTTCGTTTGTTGTTTCGTCTGTAACTACTAAACTACTGTAGTGTACTATCGCAAAGTAAACTCAGCCGTTTTGTTTTCGTATTGCAACGAACTCTTGAAGGAATAAACGAAATGAAATAGTAACGTGCATTATAGTTTATTTTCGTACACCGGTGCTTATATATGTGCTTGGGAGTATCACAACTTAATGCTTTATTTGAAAATTACTAAGTTGGATTTTATTAAAAAGGAAAAGCATATTTAATACGCTTTGCTTTGTCCCGAGCAAATCTAAGTAGTTCGCCGGTATCGAGTTGCGTAGTAGATTTTCAGTTTACCGATCGTAGGGGAGTCCGAACCCTGGCTGCGCTGTCAACCAAGAGCGTAAATTGAAATTTACGTTCTTGTATTAGAGATGTGCTGAGTTCAGACATATGAGTATTCATACCTACTCGGTACCTATTTAAAAGTATCCAATACTTTCGACACTCGGTGTCGGACTATTAAACAACTTCTAACAAAAGCGCACGACAGCCAAACGTATGGAAGAAATTTTTAGAGATAAAGCTCATTAGCGAACTTTGAGGCGATGTCCAATTGGAATAAATAAATGAATATGTATACATATATATATATATATATATATATATATATATATTATTATAAATTTTTTTTTTATATTAAGGGGCTATGTACGGAATTCTTTGTGGATACTGAGTCCACAGCGCCTTCAGGGAGTACAGAACAAAAAATAAATAACTGAAAGTCATTCGTTGTCGAATTCCAGAGAACGCTTCATTTTTATGTGAACCTTTATTATTCTTTTGAAAAAAAACAAAATGGATGGGTCCGAAATTGTGCAACAGGTGATTTAAGTGTACTTATATTACTACTAAGGTATATTGCATTGAATCGGTATCGGTTACCAATACCGAAACTTTGGGTACCGAGTATTGGGGCAACTCTGCACATCACTATTTTTTAAAAATGACACTTTCATCGATAGCAATTGCAGCACATATCACAATTTCCTGAATGGCACGAGGTATTACGATGCGGTAAGTTGCGTATTTTTCTCATAGTATTTTAATGTGATATTGTTTACCTTCTACTTTTAGCTTTCTTTGGAGATATTCCACCCAAAACCCTCATTCATCCAAGTACGGTATATTTACAACTCGCAATCGAGTTCGCCTGAAGGATGAATGAGGAATTATAGTATGCTGAATGGAAGTGCGTGGCTCTTGGGAACTTCTGGTATGCAGGCGATACTCGCAGCACAAATTCCTCTCGGAAAAAGCCAACCATTGAAGTATCGTGAAATATGAATTTATATAATATGAATCTTTTATGTAAACCCTATTATCTTACTAATATCTTTTCGTTTCCATTTCAGATGATGCTGGATTTAGCTAAAAAGTGTTTGCAAAATAGCGCACAACAAATCATGCATTTGGCCAAAACTTTTGTATCGATTGTGCGAATTTGAAGTCTTGCAGGATCTGTATCGCACATATTATGACATACATGCGCGTGTTTATTCATCATTACTCCATGGTTATGAGTTGTATTTAAAACAGTTTACATCGAATCAAAAGGATTTAATTTCTGCAACCACGAGGGTTATGAACAACGCCAAGGAAAGCGGATTCTTTGCCAGCACCGTTTGTAATTTGTCTGGTAATTTTTCCCGGAATATTGTGAGTACTATAACCCTCTTTATTATTAGACTGCTTTTACACAGTTCAAGTATTGAATTCCATTCTGCTCGCATGTGGAAGAGAGGGGGTGAGAACAAAAGGGAAGAGTACACATGCGTCTGTACCGTCAAGTCGTTTAAACTTTCTTGCTTTGCTTTTGGCATTTTCGTTGCTTCCCATTTAACGAACCAAACTTGAATTCAACAGAATTGAAACGTGTAAAAGCAAATAGAAAACACAAAGTACCTGAATCATGTAAATCGGGTGTAATGACGAAAGTCCATAACCATCCCTTGCGGTGATATGTAGGAGAGCGCTGCATGAATGCATTCAAACGGCGTATGAATTATTCATATACAAAACGAATGAATGATTTTAGATTAAAATTTTTATTTTTATTTTATTTTAAATCTGAGTGAATAGCTGTTCAGATATATGTGTCGACAAAGTGAAAATAAATTGAATTGATATAAATGTCAACTTTTTGTATGAATATCCAGAAATATTTTTTCTTCGTACATATGTACAAACATACATATGTATGTATGTATGTATTGCTGCGCTCCTATTACATACGAGAAAACTTGTGTGCCGAAATGAGTTTGAATGATTTAAATGTTTTCCATTCATTCAGTCACATTCTTCCATTTAAAGGTAGACAATTTAAAACAAAATGTATATTCATAACTTACAAAATTCCAAACGCTGAGTGTTTTGTAAATGAAGTAAAATATTCAAATGTACTGACCTCTGTTTGGCTAGAAGTTTGAATGAATTCATGCAGCCCATATACATATTATGTAGGCAATTCTTCGATATAAAGATTGCGACACAATTGTATTAATTTCGCAAGGTTAGAAGGAATAAAAACATGTAGGCAACTTACCGCTCCTCCCAACCTTTTTACACGAAAGCTCCTAATAAGATATACTTTAAATAAAATTAAAGGAATCTTGAACATTCTTTTTTTTTTTTGAATTTGGTGGACGTAGTATATTATTTTCGCGCAAACTCCATTCGTTTATAATGATTTCCTGGGGTACGTGTGTATGTGTATACATATCAAAAGCACGTATGCATTGTAACGTTAATTTTAGCGTTTACCAAAAAAAACCAATCGTTTCTGTTGAAACAATTCAGTTTTTTATCATTTAGGTACTTATCAAAATAATTCTATTCTTGTTTTTAACGAAAAGAAACGAAATTATTTTGATAAGTTATTTTGCGCATCAACAAAACGAAATCGATTCATATAGTTTGTTGAGCATCTCGCAGTAATGATTTATATTCGTATAAGTGGACTGTATTATGTTGCAAATTGTGGTTGTGGAATAAGTTAGGCTTTTATGAAATGGAGTCGTTACTTGGTTGTGATTCGCTGTGTTGTTGATCACAGGGGGGTAGTAGAACCAGCTTGACTACAGGTCTAGTAACCTGTCCTCTTTCAGTCATGAGGTCCCCTACTCTTGCCCTATTGTCTGCACCTAGATGGACGTTAACTACCCTTCCAAGTCTCCATTCGTTTGGCGGCAGGTTATCTTCTTTGATGATCACGAGGTCTCCAATTTTCATATTGGCTTGCGGATATCTCCATTTTTTGCGTTTCTGCAATTCCGTGAGATATTCACTTTTCCACCGTTTGATAACGTGTGGTGTAGAGCCTTGAGCCTCTGCCATCGATTTACAATCGAGGCACGATTTTCATCAGCGTCTATTTCTGGTGGAGCTAGTATGTGTCCACCGATTAAGAAGTGGCCTGGAGTCAGTGGCTCCAGGTCTCCTGGTTGATTTGATGAGGGACTCAGGGGTCGAGAGTTGAGACAGGATTCAACTCTGCATAATAGGGTTGTAAATTCCTCAAACGTGTATTTGTGGTTGGAAGCAATTTTCGTAAAGTGGCTTTTAAAACTTTTAAGAACTCCCGCTTCCCACAGTCCGCCCATGTGGGGAGCTGAGGCGGGAATGAAGTGCCACGAAAGCATTTGGTGAGCGTATTTCGCCAAAGTGTTATCGCGGGCGTCTTTTAAAAAGGCTTTTGTTTCGGCTCTCAGAGCTCTAGAAGCTCCCACAAAATTGGTGCCATTGTCGGAATAGATATTTTTTGGACAGCCTCGTCGTGCGATGAACCTGGCAAATGCTGCTAAAAACGACTGAGTGCTCAAGTCCGAAGTGGCTTCCAAATGGAATGCCTTTGTTGCGAAGCATACAAATAGGCAGACATATCCCTTTGACATGCGACAACCTCGGCCGCTATAACTTTTAATGTCAAATGGCCCTGCGAAGTCGACACCCGCATTTGTAAACGCTCGCGAAAATGTCGTTCTTTCCTTGGGAAGAATTCCCATTAACTGAATTTGCGCGCGTTTGCGATAAATCGTGCAAGCCTTACAGTTATGAATTGTGGACCTAATCAAGTTTTTGACC
>NW_023462858.1:0-16717 GCF_013731165.1 Rhagoletis pomonella | reverse complement strand
GGACATGTAGCCCTTTAGATAAGTACGATTTTTAGCACATGAAAAAAATGGATGTATTAACAGTGTTTGCAATTTCATGTAGACCAAAAGGAAGGTGTGCAGCAAAGTGAATTTTTGGACTTGCCATTTTAAAAAGCCATGCAGAGTGCATATTTATATTTGTGGACGGTAGCCAACCGCCATAAACTCCACAGCTGTTGACTCCACAGCTTTTATTTGATGACTTTTGTACCATTTCCGAGAGGATGCATGAGTGTGGCTTTTTTGGAAGCAAATATTCTATGTCAGCAAAACATAATTTAAGCTGAACTTTTGAATGTATAATAATTTGGGCACTGTTTTGTATTAGGTACGAAACAGCGCGGTAAGATGCCGCTTGAATTAGCGCCTGGCGACCTTATCCACTGGTGCATTACCTCATACCAGCACTAAAAGAATCAGGTACTAACAAAAATGAGTAGGTAGTGAAGTTCATGTATCTATTTACTGTAGACACTGCTTTTGTATGTATGCCATTGCCAGCAAACTAAACCAGCAACTGTCTACATTCACCATGGAAATATACCTACGACAATTCACCAAGGAAAGGCCAACATAGTTCAATGTAGAAGCTCATAGCTCACACATATAGCACAAAGCTCGATTTGGTGTTTAATGCATGTCTTCCCCGGCAGAACTGCTTCCACTTTTTTGCCAGGTTTGCGTCCGTAGGAAACGAAAAAAAAACTTATATAGCACGCTTTCCTTTTGGTTTCACTATTACACTTTGCCACTGCACACTTCATTTTGCTTTTTAGTGTCTCAATAATTGTTTAAAACCACGCAGAAATATTAACGCATATATATTAAAATTGTTATTTGGTTTTTTCGTATGCTCACATACAACAATTGCACCAAGAGGACGTCACGCACACAGCTCATTCTGTCAAAATCACAAAGAGCGGATTAGCGGTACCGCGATTGGCGCAATCTCTATTTCTCTCAATCGTGACCTTATATAAGCTCTGATCCAATACTTTTCGTGAAAAATCCTGTAAAACTGTCAAACAGCAAAATTACTCTCTGAAGTGAGAGTAAAAAGTGAGTAACAACAACAAGTACGGGAACAAAAAGACCATTTTTCCTGTAAAAACGTCAACCAGTGATTGCTTGAGACTTTTCATATTTTTATTAGAAGAAAAAGTTCGGGTAAAATCTTGCAACTTCATTCTCTACACAACTCTCCAAAATTCGCTCTCATTTACAGGATTTTGGAGTACGGGAACATTTTTCCTGCAACTTCCTGCAAGTTCGTGTAAAATCCTGTAAGTTCATGGAGTACTGGATCAGAGCTATAAATTCGCCTTGGGGCAGATGACAAATTTTCGGGTGAATTTTTTTTCAGGCGAAACTCAGGATAAGGCAGATTGGGATCGATAGAGATGATTGATCTGAACATAACGGTATTTTTTTCTTTTTGCGGAAACAACTACAAAAGTTATTAAGCATCAAAGTTCATATGAAACATTTTTTTAAATCAAAATTTCTTAAAAACGAATGCATAGATTTTAAAAAAATGTTATCTCATTTGTTAGGAAGTTTAATTCCCTTTGATTTGATATACATACATACGTATATGTTGTGTATAGTTTTTATAAAAATTGTATTAATATAAAAAAATATTAAACAAATCTTTACAAATCCATTTTTTTAACCACCTTATTTGTTATATGTAAAAGTTGTAGAGTGGAATCGAAAATCAATCAAGCTTTTATTTGACATACAATATGCTGCCAATAATAATAATAATAATAATAATAATAATAATAATAATAATAATATTAATAATAATAATAATAATAATAATAATAATAATAATAATTATGGTGGTCATCAAACGCCAGCGGCGGGATGGTGGTCATCAAACGCCAGCTGCTGCAAACAGAGAGAAGCATGCCACCGCAAGCTTGGGAACGTGCGAAGGCAATGAAGATGAGCAATTGGCCCAGATTCGGCTCGTCTTGAAGAAGATGCAGAGCGCTGTCTCCAAGCAGAAAAATGTGTCCATGGTCATAAAAACGGATATGGCCCAAATCGAGGAGAGCCTAAATATACTAAGCTACCTCCGAGAGCAGCGCCGGAAGGGGTCTACCCTTTCCGAGCTGCAGAAAACTGGCCCTGGCTCGCAAAAAAGAGTTCGAACTCGATCCGACTCCCCAACAGGCGAGCCGGAAAAAAAAAATACTACTACTAATAATAATAATAGTAGTAAAAATATTATTATTAATAATCCTAATAACAATAATGGTAATAATAATAATAATGCACAGAAAACCGTACAAGCTAATCAATAGAAAACGGTTGGAAAAAGCAGAAAGCCCAAGCCAGGGCCAGCGCCAGGTGAACCCTTGGTCAATAAGAGCGAGGCGACCAGTCGCAAAAAAAAGAAGAGGGTGAGAAAAAAGAAGAGTCTCGCCAAACTAATCATTAAGCCAGCTGAAGGCAAAACCTATGCAGAGGTGCTGAGAACGGTACGTGGTAAGCTCCAACCTGAGAAGACGGAGACCGTAATTCGATCTGTTCGGAAAACCCGCGAAGGCGGCGTGCTCATCGAAATGGAGCGCTGTGGCGACCCCTCAGCATTTAAGGAAAATGTGTGCACTGCCATTGGCCAGCTTGGAGACGCCCGTATTCTCACTAGACGTTTACGTCTAGAAGTTCTGGGCATGGACTGCCTAACCACGGCCCCAGAAGTGGAGAACGCTATACGCGGGGAGTTAGGAGACAAGATGAATGGCCAACTTCGCGTCTCTCTCCTCGCTTTAAACTCGCTAGAACAAAGAATGGCTGTGGTGGAAATCGACGAACTGCCAGGCCAGACTCTTATTGAAAAGGGGAAGCTGCGAGTAGGTTGGATTATCTGCCGCGTCCGAGAGTGCGCGGATGTCCGAAGGTGTTTCCGCTGTCGGGTATGGCCACAAAAATGCGGCATGCAAAGGCCCAGACAGAAGCAGTTCATGCTGGAAATGCGGTCAGCAGGGTCACATAGCCTCTGCATGTAAAGAAAGCCCAAGCTACCTGTGCTCGGCAGGGGATGGATAGAAAAATTCCAATCACCTGCCCGGGTCGGGAGCGTGCAAGGCCTTCAGGGATGCCCTTGCTGAGGCTAAGACAAAGCTTGGGAGAATATGATTAAATTTATACAAGGCAATATGAACAGGAGTAGGGTAGGTGATGACCTGCTGGACCAATTGGTTCTTGAACAAAGAGCAGACGCTGTCATCATCAGTGAACCCTATAGAACAAAGGAAACCTGGCATGTTGACCAATCAGGCTCGGCCGCGATATGGATTGCTAACCCCAACCATCGCGCAGAGAGCAGCGGGGTCGGACGCTGCTACGTCTGGGTTAAAATGGCGCAAATCACTCTGGTGAGCTGCTACCTGTCTCCAAACGACACAGTCCCTGTCTTCAGGAAAAGCTCGAAGACCTTGAAGACGAATTGCGCGATATAACCGGCCACATAATTGTTGCTGGAGATTTCAACACAAGAGGCGTGGAATGGGGTATGCCCCAAACAAACACCAGGGGAAGACTAACAAACAAACACCAGGGGAAGACTGGTCCTTGAAATGGCAGCCCGCATTGGCCTGACCATCCTCAACACCGGAACGACCCCTACATATCGAAGGCCGGGTTTTGGATACTCTATCCCTGACATAACCCTGGTCTCAGAAAGCCTTCTTCGAAGGGCTGACGGATGGAGAGTGATGAAAGACCTGAGTGGTAGCGACCACAACTACATCACCTTCCAAGTCACTGACATAACGCGAGGGAATACACGTAGTATCCCTCGCAGGAAACCAGGATGAAACCCGTCTAGGGTCGATGTTCGCAAGTTCGATACGTCACTCCTAGCAGATTACCAAGGTATTTCACCCACAACGGGAGAGATCCACAACAGGGAGTCTTGTACTAAGCTGGTCGAAGAAACTATGCGCTGCATTCAACGGGCATGCAAAGCTTCAATGCCACAGAGGAGAGCATGGTCAGGTAAAAAGCAGGTATACTGGTGGAATGACCGAATTGCTGAGCTGCGAAGGGCCTGCCATAGAATGCGGAGACTCGCAACGCGCGCTCGTGGTAGACCTGAGGCGCTGACCAGAGCAGCAGCCTACAAAAGCGCTAAGAAAGCACTTGGGGCCGAGATACAGAAGAGTAAACGGAACTGCTGGATTGCGCTATGTGACGAAGTGGATCGCGATCCCTAGGGCCAGGGATACAAAATAGTGATGAAAAAGTTCCATACATCATCGCAAGCGATGGATGAGGCCCGAGTTAAGAATATAGTGGATGCGCTATTTCCCACACACCCACTAAGAGCCGACACAGTGTTCGTCGAGGAGCAAGCCGAGGCACCACTGTTTTCGACAGACGAGCTGAAGCTAGCCCTGCGAAGCATGAAAGCCGGCAAGGCTCCAGGCCCAGATGGCATACCAGCGGAGGCAATCAGGTTAGCAGCGGAAACGAGCCCTGATCTTCTGCTTAACATGTACAACAGATGCCTTAGGGCCCGGGTCTTCCCAAGCCAATGGAAGAAGGCGAGACTGGTGCTTATAACCAAGGGCAAAGGGGACCCAAACTCTCCTTCATCCTTCCGGCCACTCTGCATGCTAGATACAGCAGGCAAAATGATGGAGAGTCTGCTCAAAATACGCTTGACGTCAGCCATAGAAAGCGAGGGAGGCCTTTCACTCCGACAACATGGCTTCAGGAAGGGACACTCAACTATAGGAGCAATTGGCGAAGTAGTCGAGGCGGTACATAAGGCCGAAGAAGCCTGCCACCAGGCGCGGCCAATAGTGCTGCTAGTCACACTGGACGTCAAGAACGCCTTCAACTCGGCAAGATGGGACGACATGCTGGAGGCCTTGGAACGGTCATTCAAGGTTCCAACATACTTGCTAGATATGATCCGGGACTACCTCAGAGACCGTTGGCTTTTGTACCACACAACACAAGGTCAGAGAAAGAGACGTATAATCGGCGGAGCGGCACAGGGGTCTGTACTTGGCCCGGACCTCTGGAACGCCACGTATGACAGTCTGTTGCGCACGGAAATCCCGGAGAGCGCCTTCCTTGTCGCCTTCGCGGACAACGTGGCCGCCGTCATAACAGCAAGAAGTGTCCAGCTAGCACAGCTCAAGCTAAACCAGGTCATGCTCAACGTCAGTGGATGGATGAGCGATCACGGTCTGCAATTGGCTACAGCCAAAACGGAGATCGTGCTCCTCACCAGGAAACAGATCCCAACAATTATAAATATGATGGTCGGACCTCAACTCGTGACGACTTCTAGGTCTACAAAATACCTAGGGGTGAAGCTTGACAGCAAACTCACATTCTGGGAACACATCCATGGAGTATGTGAAAAAGCTGCGCAGAGCACGGCGGCTCTAAGCCGGCTGATGGCGAACGTGGGCGGCCCGAAGCCATGCCGCAGGAAGCTTCTGATAACAGCGGACCAATCGGTGCTCCTGTACGGGGCAGAAATATGGGCTGACGCATTGAAAGTCAAAAAATACCGGATTCAAATGTCTTCGGTACAGCGCAGAGGGGCACTACGCATTGCTTCTGCATACCGTACAGTGTCCGCGGACGCGGTTCTAGTTATTTCTGGCGTCATGCCAATTGAGCTACTTGCTTACGAGCGAAAAGAGATTTACAATCTCAGTGCCGAGATAGGTCGAGCAGCTGCCGCGGCAAGGGCCCGCGAGCAACTGATCCAACAGTGGCAACAAAACTGGAACGCGAGCACAAAAGGTCGATGGACGCACTCCCTGATAGCCGACCTTCAAACATGGCTGAACAGACCACATGGGGAAGTCGATTTCTACCTGACGCAATTCCTCACCGGTCATGGTTACTTCCGAGAATATCTTCATAGAATGGGAAGGGTGGACTCACCGTTCTGTCACTACTGTGGAAACGTCGAAGATAACGTGTACCACACGTTCTTGACCTGCGAACACTTCTTGATTTCGCGCAGAATGTTGGAAGAAAGACACGGAGACATAACTCCGAACAACATAGTTGGGGTAATGATCTCCAGCGCAGAAAAGTGGGAAGCAGTTGCGAGATACGTGAAATTCGTACTCCGCTGCAAACGAGAGGACGGTTGTCTACTGAGGACACCCGAATGAAACGCCCCTACAAAAGAGCAGCCCCAAGGCTCTAACAGCGCGCTCCTGCATCTGAAGACATGCAGAATTGCGGTGCCAGATGCGGGATTCTTGCGCGGGCGGTGGGAGTTTGGGTTTTAGTGGGTAGCCCAACACGCTTCGGTGGGAGTCCCACACTCGGGGAAGGTAGTATAGAGATTAGCGCCCCGGCCAGTGCATAAAGCATTTCCCTCTCCTACGAAAAAAAAATAAATAATAATAATAATAGATTGGCGCTTACACATATGTTAGTGTTTGGCCGAGCTTCTCCTCCGACTTGTGGCGTGCGCCTTGATTTGTCACACAAAGCGGAGGGACCTACAGTTTTACAGTTTAAAGTTTATGCTGCCAATACCCTGCAAATATCATTGGACCATGTAGTCTATTTGTGGGATATTGGAGTACTTACAAAAGTGTTCCTATTTCATGCTGTAGCGGACCAACTCGTGTCTCTACACCAGCTTATTGTTACCCGATCACTGCTCGTGTTTTAACGAAATGTGATTGAAGATGGGCATTTGAAAGCACATTTGCATGTCTGGCTGTAGCTGAACATGTAGATGGTGGCTGTTATTTTTTAGCTTCCAGCATGTTCGGGCTCGAATGCCATCAGAGGCAACATGTAATTTTTTATTTTTGTTTTTGATTTTTATTAATTTCGAAAAAGCATCTGTGAAGTGAAGAACAAAAGCGTGTACAAACGAGAAAATATAACAACAATGACATTGTTAATATGTTGGAGAAGTTTTGTGCTACTCTGAAGTAATGCAGTGTATGGTCCTGCCCTAGGACCTCGCTTGTTAATTGGACCATATTTTTTTATATGAATTGTGGTTAATTTTGGAGTACTCCTTGGTCCTTAGTTCATACTCTTCACATGCATGCATGGAGTAGTCGGGATTTTTGCAGGGTAGTCCTCACTTTGCAAAGTATTTGCATAAAACAACCCTAGTCCGTCCAATACCGGGTAACCTATCCGCAGTATTTTTTCGCAGAATTCCGCCGCGCTTAGAGATTATAGCCCTCACTAAGTTGAATTCTCTTTCTGTGTTGCGAAGAACAGGCGCTGAACACCTTTTATTTTTATATATGTATATCAAATTAAAGAGAATTAAATTCTCGAGAAATATTAATTTAAAAAAATGCTTAATTTGAACTTTGACCTTTAATAATTGTTGTAGTTGTGGTTTCCAAAAAATATATATATATCGTTACGCTCACCTCAAAATGATCTCCATCGATCCCAATGCGAATTTTTTTAATTTGAGAATTGTAGGTATTCTACATTTATGCCCCCATGATCCAACTACTAATTGTTTCAAGAGCAGTACCGTTACTTTGTTCTTGGCGAATTTGACAGAATCTGTGTGCAAAATGTTTGTATGTATGCAGAGATGTTTTTATATATGTATGTATGTATGTAATAGGTTCATTCTTTATCTTTTCGGACTAAAATCTGAAAAGTGTCAAAATACAAGAGCGTAAAACTATGTTCACATATCAATATTATCTCAATCAAAGCTCGTTTTTTAATCACCCCGTTTACACAGGCAAATCTCAGATTATTAGCCGTCAAATTTGTTGTGCTCGTTATTCTCACATCTCAAGGAAAAGTTATGTTTCTTCTCTGTGCCACCGTGATGACGTTTTTCTGCTATAATAAGCAATATAAATATATTTTAACTTAACATTTTATTAAAAATACCTTTACAAACCTCTTTTACTTGCTAGCGTACATTTTTGTTTACTTTTACATTTGGCATTTCTCCTCTTTTTCGCAAAAACAATCGATAAAACTAGGATGGACACCGAAAAGTTATCGGTTAAATCTGAGATTATTTTATAATTACAGATTAACAAGGGACGAATTTTATATGGCTAATCTCTTGTTATAATTACAGATTAGGGTGTTAAGCTCAAAAATGAGGATAATCTACTTATATGTGAACCTAGTATAAGCAAAATGCGCTCACTACAAGGGAATAACGGGGAAAAGTAAAGGAACGCAAAAAAAACAAATGTTTAGTCCAAAGAATGACAACAACAAAACTAACGTCAAATAAGAATAGAAATGTATGTACAAAACACATTCACACAAGCACAAGCACAATAAACACTATAATATCAATTATTTTTTGCCTCCGACTTTCAATTCACTTTGTCACTTTTTGGATTATTCTCAATTTTTGTGTATTCTTTAATTTCCGTTAATTTAAATTCAGTTGAGTTTGACACTCTTCAAGATTTTGCCAGCAACAATTCTTCTGACTAAATCTGACTACTTCGGTTGAGTGTTGCTCTCTCATTTGCTGTCATTTTCGACTTAAGGAACGCTTTTTGGACTAAGCCAACCTAATATTCCGACACCGACACCGACAGCAGGGGTGCCGTTTGGATCTAAATAGATCCAATTGGATACATTTTTTGACGAATATTTGCGAGATACTTATTTTTTCTGATCAGTATAAATGTGAATACTTTTTTAAATAGGCCAACATTTTATAATTTCTATAGTTTTTTTTTTCGTTCAAAACTCGATTTTCATTAAAGATGGTAGAAAGCATCACGTTTTCTAAATGTATTAAAAATCCCTACTTAAAATTAAAGCATTTTATTTTTTTGTGAACGAAGAACCATATGAAGAGATCTCAGCAAAATAAGTATAAGCGCAATTGTTTTAATTAGCTAAAAGGGATGCTTTAAGAAAGATCTTAATAAATATATATAGTAAATATATACTCTTTCTGTAGTAATCTCTTTCATATCCCATATTTTCATTTGTTAATTTAAAAAGAAAGCAGATCTTAATGTAGATTAAAATACTCTGTTAAAAAACTAAATTTGATTTATTTAAGGAAATTTGTATGAATTTTACTGAAAAGACTTTAAATACACTCTAAAAAAAATTGTTTATTTGCGCATATTAAGGGCCGGTTACTCAATGTCTGGTTAACACTAATCTGCGGTTAAACATCGTTATCGACGTCTTCGACTCCATGCATACAACAGGGAGTCGATAACGTCGATAACTATGTTTAACCGGAGATTAGTGTTAACCAGACATTGAGTAACCGGCCCTAAGAGAGGTAACCAGTTTCGTTTTTTAATGTGTGCAAATTTGCACACCGTGTAATAAAACTAAACATTGCCTGTTTTCTTTTACATACCGCATTTGTCGCGAAGAGCAAAATTACACATTAAAAGTTTAAAATAGAGTAAATGTGAGCCCCTAATGTTAATTATTAGTAGGAAATGTATTTTTAGTTTGACCATTTTTGCAATGTTAAAAATTTTATATGTATATTTATGTATATATTTTGAAGATCTCAAGTTGAAAATGAATTCCTGAACATCTTATACATATATCTATACAGATTCTTGTTGAAAAATAGATACTTTTCATATAGTTTTACATGCTCTTTTTACAGTGTACAGGTAAAAATGTAACATATTAATTACCATTTATTATACTTAGGGCCGGTTACTCAATGTCTGGTTAACACTAATCTCCGGTAAAACATCGTTATCGACGTTACCGACTCCATGTTATATGCATCAGGGTAACCGCCCTATTCCCACAACACTGACAAAATTCATCATATGACTATTGTCACAATTACTGCGCCTAAAACACAATATAAACATTGTTTCGCCGTTGTCACTTACTCAGTAGGTCATGACAATAAAACTGACAATTGTCATACGACAGTTTAAAATAAATTTGCGGCATAGTATTAGGCGCAGTAGTAAAGGCAATAGTCAGCCGCTGAGTTTTGTCAGTGGTGTGGGAATATGGCGGTAAAAGTGTGTTTGCATTGTTCAACTTTGCGTTCAACATTTGCGTTCAACTCAGCGCAGGGTTGCACGAAAAAAAGTTGAATGGCTAAAAATATCAAAATATGAAAAAATATCAAAATATTCGCCATAAAAAGGTGTTTGCATTGTTCAACTTTGCATTCAACTTTTGGTTGAATGGCCTTTCAACTAATCGCTTTCAATAAAGTTGGTCGCCAGCCAATATTTAGCCATTCAACTTTTTTTTCGTGCAACCCTGCGTTGAGTTGAACGCAAAGTTGAATAATGCAAACACTGCTTAAGTGATAACGGCGAAACAATGTTTATATTGTGTTTTAGGCGCAGTAATTGTGACAATAGTCATATGATGAATTTTGTCAGTGTTGTGGGAATAGGGCGGTAAATCATCCAAGGCGAATTTATACAAGGTTGTGTTAATGACGAATTTAGATTTCGCCGCGGTACTTCTTAATGTCAAAATGATGTATTTGTTGTAATATGAATTCGCCCTGATTACAACAAACACATAATTTTGACGTTAGGAAGTACCGCGGCGAAAATCTAAGTTCGCCATCAACACCACCTTGTATAAATTCGCCTTGAAATTATCTTCAGGTTTGTCAGGGCTTGTCGCGCCCAACACCTGACAAACCTTCCATGTACCTTTAGCTAAACTGAAGCGCTGGTTATACTTGCATTGTGCTGCAGCGCATAACATGGTTACTGCGACATATCTAATCTGTTAGCAATTTATCTGTGCAAATAACTCATACCTTTTGCATAATATTAATATAGCGTATATTCTAATAGTGCATAAATACTGATATTTGCTCATTTAGAATAGTTACTAGAGCAAAGAGTTTGGAAGCATACAAAATAATTTTAATATGTACAGTGTACATTGCACACAAAAGTCGATACAATATCGATATATATCGGAAAGTCCAAAACATCGGTTTTATTCGATAAATCGAGTAGAAAACATCGATGTTTCCGATGTTTTTTTCTGCATTCCTACGCTGATAAGCATTATGAAATGCAACAATAAAATTGTAGCAGGAACTTCACAGTTGTTATTTTTTGTTTGGCTTGGACAAGTATAAAGAAACTTTGAGACGCTCTTAAATTTGGAATTTCGTTAATCTGCTTTTATTTGTGAAAATGGTGCAACAATTCTTTTGCTTCCGTCTGGAGACGGCTGCTATGATAATAGGATGGTTGGGAGCAGTTGGTTCGGTGATATCTGTTGTGGTTTTTGGGTTTTGCTTGGGATACCTGGATGAGATCGTGCAGAAAATTATTGAATCGGCCCCGGAAAATACAAAGCTTGATCCAGATCAAATTCGTACAAGTTAGTCATATCTCTGTTTATGCACACCTGCATACAAACATATACATACATATGGGGCTAATTGCGTATCTGTAATTTCCTTTTAGACTTTTGTTAAGCGATTTCTTATCTTATTTTGCAGTTTTGACTGTCGCATTTGTGATTTTTTTTGATTCTAAATGCCATCAATATGTTTGCGTCGATATGTTTGATATTGGGAACGATTAAGGTAAGTTTTAAAATACAACAAATTAATGATTTGCGATTTATTTGTCTAACTGAACAATATACTTTAGTGTAAAGTGACTTTAGTGTACACCCACATGTGTGTGTTTTGGCAAAATTATCGCGAATTTCCTCATGAAACTTTACGAGGATGCTAAAAAACAGATATGTTCACACAAATTTTCACTTTAATACCAGTATTTATGTAATTTGTTGTTTAAATTGTTCGCACCTCCACCAGCAAATTTTCATATAAAAAGTGCAGCTATCACTTACAGTCAATCACAGAAGTATTCGTAATTTAGTATTTTTCACAATATTAAAAAAATGTTCTCCATCATAAATCTATTTCGTTAATTTTCTTTTAAAATATAGCTCATTCTATAACTAAAACCATATAAATCATTCTTGCAAACTTTATACAAAATTCATAAAAATGAATCAAACTTAAAAAATGTTCATCAAAATTTCAAATTTTTTTGGTAAGACAAAGTGCAAGTTTCAAGTACACTGCCGGAACAAAGTATTAGCACAGCAAATTTTTCACAATATATGCAACAATTTTCATTCTAATATTTTTCCGATGATTTCGCATAAGAATATGGTTCATTCAACAACAAAAAACATAAAAATAAAATTCATAAACTTTGTGCAAAACTCGCGAAAATTCAGCAAACTTTTATGAAAATTGTCAACTTTTAATTCAGATTTTTTTTTTTGGTATGCAGATGTGTAGCCCAATCAATTTTATTATAATAAAGTGCAAGTTTTAAGTAGCTAGGAATTACAGTTCATACTTCAAATTAAAATTAGTTAATGAGTTTTTAATGCTTGTTATAATTTTAATGCAATAAATTATTGCAATAGCATTCATTTAAACATTTTAATGTTAATACAAAAAAATCATTAGCATTATTTCTGCGGAATTAATGCATTGAAATTTTCATTTAAATTAAATTTCAAAAATGAATGCATTAATTTTTTCCGTCTACATTAAAATGCTATGCATTAAAAAATTAATGCATTTTTCACAACTCTGATGTTTACTACTTTTAGAAATCTATTATTGTGGTTAAATTAACAAAAATAGTCTATTACTTAAAAGAAAATTTTGATGTGCATTAAAAGTTTTACAATTAAGTCACATTTACCTATTTCAAGCATGAAATCGATGAAATTTGCATCAACATAATTGGTGAATTTCACAACCTTAACAACAAATTACTTAAAAACGATAAGAGTGCGCGGGGTGGGGTTTTCACCCTTAAAATCAACCCCCCTAATGTACATACATATACCTACAGTCGGTCAATAAAGTTTTGGTAAAGCGAATTTTTTACAATTCCGGTAACTATTTTTTAAATAATTTATTTTTCGCTGGTTTTTTATAAAAATATAATTAATTCTACAACAAAAACCCCAAAAATTAGAGTTCAAACCTTGTACAAAATTAAAGAAAACTCCCCAAAAATTCATTCAAACATTGCACTTTTTATTTACACTGTTCAGAAAAAAGTTCGGCACACAATTTTTAGCCCATTCAATTTTAGTATAACAAAGTGCAAGTTTGAGGTAAGTCCTAGACCATTGATTTTTAGCAATTTGTTTTGTTGAAGGTGTCGCTCGTTTTGTCCCTATTAAATAATGTTCGATCATTTTTTTATATGGAAAAAATGTGCGACACCTTCAACAAAAATTTTTGCCAAAAACCAATGGTAAGTCCTAGCCATGATAAAATCATAGTAAGTTAGTTTCTTTTTGAAGTTTGCCAACATTTTAAAATCATATAAAATTGAGAGTAAAAGAGGAATTTTTCAAAGTTGTTCTTGTTTGGGATTGAAAATGAGAATGTGTGTGAGTTTGTGTGCAAAATTTTAAAATGAAATTGCTTGCGAACGTCAAGAATTTCAAAAATTAGCGAAAAATGAAATATTTAAAAAATAGATGCCTGTATTGTAAAAAATTCGCTGTACCTAAACTTTATTGACTGACTGCATAAAAATGAATGTAAGTGTGTAATTCGTAAAAAATCCCCTTAGCAGCCGTATTTACTCTTACGTGATGAATGCATGCACCTACGCAGGCAGACATACATATGTATGTATGTACATCCCATTGGGAAAATGGAATGCTTGGTAACATGGAAAGCAATGTATCTCCCTTTTAGCCTACACATTACAGGATGCATAAATTTTTGTACAGGCATGTCCTAGGAAAGTAATGTGTCGCGTGTCGTTTTATAAAACTATAAATAGAATTTATAGAAAAAAGGGTCCGTGCCGCAGGATTTGAACGCGCGGCCAACAAGTTAATAGTCGAATGCGCTACCACTTGTTCTCAAACTTTTTTTTGTTTGTGGTTTCAAAACTACGCATGGAATGGTTGGTGATTTAGAAAATAATGATCGCCGGTACACATTCTCCGCTCGTTTACAATGCGATGCATCGTTTCACTCAAACGTATTCGTTAATCTTTTCGTTGTAGAAAAAGATAATGCATTCCCCATTCTCGCACTGGGATTCTTATATTTAAACACATATACAAAAAAAGCATTGTGTATTAAATTGCATATATTTACTTACATAGTAAGTATAAGCACGATTACTGTGAGTCACCAATGAACACTAATGTACATACGTATACATATGTGTACATACATACATAGATGTAATTGTTTATTTTCTGCATTCTTAAAAAAAAAAATGATTTATTATTTTTTTATCAATTCTAGCAACGGCATCTATTGCTTTTACCATGGCTTTTAAATACCGGCATTGCGCTTTTATTTGCTGCAACGTACTACGTTCTTTTGGTAGTAGAAGCCGTACAGATGTCATATTCATCTAATATTGGTTTAATAATCTTTGCTTCAATTAACTTGGGTAAGTAATTAAGAATATAAAATAACATGGTACATTATGATAAAAATATAGTATTATATTTTCATCGTTTGACAAATTACCAAAAAATAAAAATAAAATAAATAAATAAAAAATAATAAAAAAGTAGGTAAGAATACATACATACATACGTTCTTGAAAAGTTTTCGGTCAGTCGATTTGGCTGTTTAACACGCAATGAAGCAAAATCTAATTTGCCGAAATTTTGCTCACCAATCAGCGAAAGAGAAGGTAAGCGAGTTTATAGGCACCTTGGACTTTACCTCTCCTAAAAACCAAAAAAGGCGAAAAAGACAAAAATAGTTCTGGAAAATAAAGAGAATATAAAGAGCTAAAGAATGAAATCTAAGTTACTGGAGATAGGTAGCGCTCGAAAAAAAAAAAAATTAAAATATATCCGTTCTTTAAATATAAATTTTCGTATTTTAATTATAACGCGAGAAGAAGCTTAAATATCTTCGACGCAAATATACACCAATGGGCAACAACTTCAGGCGCAGTCATACGTGGGTAAATAGAAGCTCTTCACATTTACAAGAAGCAAAATTATGGAATAGAACTTCAGTTAGGCTCACTTGCAGCACACCCAGAGTTAAATATATATGTAAATACAGAGTTCAGTAGCTCAGAGTAATAATATTCCTAAGCCAGACAATTTCTTGCAGCATTGAAAACTGGCCCAGAGTTAAGTAACCCGAGGGATTTCTAAATTTAACGTGTTCTTACACGATATGTATTTCCATCTATAAATGTGGCTGTTTCGATACTTATCGTCGCCTGGGTAAAAGATTGTCGTATGTTACTTTCGGCAGGTTTTGGGAAATCGATGTTAAATATTCAGTCACAATTTCTCAATAGCTGTACAGTCGCTTTTTGCCAAAATTTAATGCTTGATTGTACATACTATTTGTATGAAACCAAATTTTCTGAAATTTTCAGTAACTAATAAAGCATTAACAGCCACTTTTTTATAAAATCGTTTTGTCGTATGTTATATTTTCACGTTAAAGGCTAGCCAGCTGTATGACATACTACAAATCACACACACAGTAAGTAATAAAAAGGCTGAAATTGCTGAAATTATTTTTTGCTCGTACACCTGCGATATAAATTATTGAATAAAAATCAACAAAATATTA
The DNA here is from genome assembly GCF_013731165.1 of Rhagoletis pomonella. Taxonomy (NCBI): domain Eukaryota; kingdom Metazoa; phylum Arthropoda; class Insecta; order Diptera; family Tephritidae; genus Rhagoletis; species Rhagoletis pomonella. The sequence goes on along the minus strand of NW_023462858.1, from coordinate 1,128 downwards.
AACAATTTGTCCATAAGAGTTACCGTAGCACATACGACTATCTATTGTATAGGATTGGTGTGATTTTGTCCTATGTACCATACCATACAATTTGTCACATAAGACAATATTTTAACAAGTAATCAATTTCATCAAAATATATGAAAATTTTGTCGTGTCGCCCGCGAACTTGCAAATACGAAAAAAATTTTACTGTCTTCGTCTTTAGTCTTCGAAAATTGCTGGGCTAAGGATTTGGCGATTTAAATCTAATTTTACTCCTAACCGATTTATCAATTTAACCGGTAAACTTCGAGTTAAATAGATAACCTGCTGTTCTGCAAGTTAGCCTTATTAGAAACGTTAATACAAGCTTTAAAACAACGATTCGAATATTGGGAGTCGCCTTTACTGGAAACCACGATGGAATGAGCACACGAAGAAAATTACAAATAATCTAGGCAAAGTTCGAAAATTGGTCAAAGTTATTTGCACAAGAAAAAAAGGTCCGCACATTTAAACCCGAGTCTCTCTATGCGCGCTTAACGATCCTACGGATCCCAACCAACGTAGGAATAATTGGCAATGAGCCAGCGGCCGAAACAGCCAAGAAAGCTTTATAAATGCCTCTAATAACACTATGCGACAGTCAAAATCCGGATGGGATGAAACCAACGGGAAATGTTATATCGGTCAAAAACAAGTTATACGTGTCCCGGCGTTTCGCTGGGTCACGTCTAGGAATCGAGATATATATATATAACTATCATATAGGGGAAATTGTCACCTTTGGTGGTCTTTTTTTGACATAACTCGAGAACCACTAGTCCGATTTTGCTCAAACAAATTTAAAAAAATTAAAAATTACAATTCCTTTAATCTGTTCATACAACGTTTTTCTATATAATCAATAATAGTTTGAACCCTTCCCGATCACTGACCCCTACCATTTGTCTCACAGTGTAATGGAAGTACCGGGCTTAAGCGCAATCAATAAAAATGTCCACAAAGTAGAAGCCGAAAACTTAATAAGTTAATAGTAAAAACAAATATTTTAAAAACACGCTTTCTAAATATGAACGAAATCCGGCCATAAATATGGTGTTCGGAGCAGCAGCGGATAAGCCAGCAACATAAAATATGTTTATC
>NW_023462857.1:0-16724 GCF_013731165.1 Rhagoletis pomonella | reverse complement strand
TATTTTTAAGTTCTTCATTTAATTCTAACTGAAAATTTTGCATAGTTCGCAGTTATTCTCAATCAAAAGCCAGTATGAAAGGACGAAGGCTAGATACGAACTCGTCGACCTACAAACAACAAAGCTTGCGGAGGTGATAATGGTTCTGTTGGCGAAAAGCTGGCCCGACGCGTTTCCGAGTTATTAAGAGCAAATTAGTAAGATGAAAATTGGAAACTCACTATACTTTTCCTAATCTAAATACATGAAGAGCGACCCAGATATCTGGATCAAATGCATCAGTTTAAGCTTTCTTAATGCTTTAAAACGATTCTGGTAAGTCCACCATTGTCAAGATTTTTACAGCATGCCGAATCCTGTAGTATGCAAATCGATGTACACAATTTTTTTTGTCTATTTTGAAGTCGAAGAGAAGCTATCTCCACGTGGAAATTATAAATTCAGGATACCCTCAAAACTAATATAAGTAAATCGCATACGACCAACTAAGAAAAAAAAAACTCGGTACCTTTCTTTGCCCAGATTTAACTACAATATCCTAATATGTCGCCTGCAGGTCTAAATGGAACACACTGTTGCAGCGAAAGTTGCGAATGAAAATACTCGAACACTAAGAGTACATTCCTTTGTGGTACATCTTAATTAGTTTACTGCAAAAGATAAATTGTTACACAAAGACATGAAAAATGTTGCGCATGCGACCAAGATAGTTGCTACATCGACATAGAGTAGTGACAGTGTCATGATCAACTGGTGACTGCTGCAGCAAAAGTGACAGCCAGCAAAATAAAGTGCAAAAAATGTAAAGGAGGAAGAAAAGGCTTTTACTCACCGGCTTGCCATCGGCGCTGTCTTTGCAACGATTCTTGCCACTGTCTTGGGCACAAAAACGGACAGCAACGTTTTGGCAAATGGGTTTTTAATGACACCATTCGATGGATGCCGGAATTTATAGGCGCAATAATCGTCTCATTCATCATTTGAAGATGCGCAATCCAAGTGGCCTTTCACTAGCCATCGCCGCCGCTAACGTGTTGTAAGCGTTTTACCAATTTTTTATGAGAGTGCAAGTTAGCATATTTACGTGGAACATTCAACTGAACATACAACAACCACGAGGTATTGGCTTGATGATCGTTTTTTAATGTTTATAAATTATAATTAAATTGCAAGCAAAGATGCGATGATGTGGTTATGACGTCATTTTATGATGCTTGCCTCTTTTGTAACTTCATTTCCTAGTTTCTGGGTGTCGCATGCAGAACTTGCCAGACTGCCATTCAAATATCTAAGAGTCTTAGTCAAATTGTGAAAATGCCTATACATTTGATGAATAAAAAGTAACAAATTATTTTAGATTCCTTTTGAACTTAAAATAAAGACTAAATGTTTGCTGGAGCTCTGGTGCCGCTGAGTACGTGGCAATCATGACCGAGCTTTATTTCACTTGAAGGGATTTTTTGCCTCATTGCGACACCAGCGGCCTCAAAAACAGCGCTATTGGTTTTGTATTTTTCAAAATAGTTAAAGAAGCGATGGGAATGCATTGAGGGGCAAACGAGGGCATCGGGGCATCCGCAGATATATTGACCGTTATAATTTGGTTAAAGTAATATTAACACTAGGTTAAATACTCCTCGCTCAATTAGTTAGAAAAGTGTCCCACATTTAAATTTATGTTTGAACTACCCTTCGCGGAGTGTCTTGAATTTAAATCGGACCCAATCGCGCCACTAGTCTTCCTGAATTTAGCATTACATAGCTACTAATTCGCGGTTTACTATGGAGGTGGTCCCATCTCGTAATTTTAGGCCGTGTAGGCGGCTATAAGCCAGAGTTATTTCCATTGCTGAAATAAGCAAAGGCTAAAGATTTGAAATCGTTTCTGAGCAGTAGGGAGATTCTAAGTTTTCTTCACAGAGTAGCCAATATTGATCAGCCTCGGATCAGTACCACTTTAGCTCCATATTGCTCAAGGTGCCACCTTGATGTGTTGGGGGTTAATCTGAAGGGAAATCATCCTCCAAACTTTCTGCAATAACTACCGCTAGCTTCGCACTCTCATTCTTGGCCTTTTCAAACATCAATCCAAGACTGATAACGTACCCTTCGAAATGCGACATTTCACTTACTATCTGAACATCAGAAAAGACCAAGGGAAGTACACCTTCATGTCGTGGGTGCTCCTTCCGCCGTCTGATCTTCTTCCCCCTCATCCTCCTATGCCTACGGTAGCTTATAGCCAGCTCCTCTGAATTCGCCTTTTGAAGACTCTGATTACTGGGTTTTCGATGCGGAAGTTTATGACCTCCTGGCGTCTGTGATAAGACCGCGGTCCTCTGCACTGTGCAGTCATTTCGGTTTCTCGGTTTTATCGAGCCTAAGAACAATCTAATCGGTTCAGGAAATTTTGGATTGCAATATCTGAAGACTTCCTCGATATTCTCCAGCAAAAAGGGCAACGTAGGGATTTAGTCACAAACTCTTCTTCAAAATTGTAATCATCTAAATGCCATTCTAATGAATTTTGTGGAAATTCGTTCAAATAAAGGTAATCCAAAAACCTTTATAAAACTACAAAAACTACTAATTGCTAAATAAAATGTGTGGACCGCTTAAATGGCAAGCTGTTTTAAATCAGAAAGCTAGATTACAACTCAATGCTGCTAATATTACTCTAATCAACGAGCTATTTCCCCTTGAGTACAGCAGAACTACGTTAAAAGTTTGCCGCCAGAGTAAAGTTCGTTCGGTCGAGTTTATTAAAAGATTGCTGCTATAATTATGAAACAATTATAAAAAGTGCTAAAATCAACGCAAAATTCAACACCCAAGGCTATTAATAAACGTAATGCATAACGTGAAATGTAAGTAAGAAGTGTTTGTGTGCTTAAGGGCACACAGACGATTCGTCCACTGCTTATGCTTTTTTACTAAATATTCCTCAATTCGCAATTGAAGCATCGGAAAGTGGAAGCGGCAGCCACTACAGCCACGCCTGCTGATAATAAACACATCAAAGTGTGCAAAAAAATTCAAGTCGGAATTGCAGTGGCTCAAGTGGCAAAGCTAAAGTAATCCTTAACTCCTTCCTTCCTCCATCCATCTGTCGACTGCTCATAATTCACTGTCAATTTTGCGTTACGATGGCAATGGCTGAAAATCAAACCATATAATTAAAGGTGTAAAAGCACATCCATTATTATTATGGCGCACCTATTTGCTGTTAACGTTGCGATGTAAATGTATTCAAAGAGCAGGCGTAACAAGGATCTGTGTTGTAAACGTGAAGTGCTCTCGGGCAAAGAGTTGAAGGTATACGATGATGGTATCCGGTGAGGTTTCGCATTTGTAGCGATTAAAAATAATATGTAGTAGCGTTTTACTATCTACATAAACTATTTACAATTTCGGTTAGAAATTTTTAGTGTCAATGAGAATGCGAAACGCTTTACGCAAATTCCTACAGTCAAAATAGGGTCGAAAAAAATTAAATTAAACTGACGATTTTTTTCGAAATATTAAATTATTTTTGAATACGCAAAGAATAGTGGCAAAAAATCTCAAATTTTATTTGCGGGACTGAAAGGGTTGTGGAATCGCCGCTATCTCGAAGCTTTTTCTTCTTCAGGGAACAGTTATCTTTAGACCCCAAACAAACTCATTCCAAAGTTAATATTTAGAGGTGGTAGTAAAATAACGGGAGGGTTTTGCTACATCTCTTCCCAATTGTTTTTACGGAGGGTTAAAATTTTCTCTTTTTGTAGAAAGATTCTATTATTTTGCAAGAAACATTATGCATTCACTCTTCTCATTTAATCTTCCGGCTTTGCGACCCCTAGTTATTAGTACAGTTGAGTAAAATACAATGTTTTCTTTCCGAAGGATGGGCGAAAAGCCTGGTCTGTCTAGGGTCTCCTAACTTTATCAGTGCTTACAGCTTTCCGAGTAAACCCATTTGTTGCAGATAATTTTCTAACGATCATGGAAGGATACTAACGGAGTCTGCGGGGCTTCGCAGATTGGTAGACTATGCACATCCGAACCGTGCTTCCACTAAAGGATTTACGACCCTCTTACCCTCAATGGAATAGGCGTGTCCATCCAACCATGTGTACACAGATGACTGGAAGTTCGAGGGTAGCGTCGGTGGTGATGTATACCCCGAACACTAGGAATAGCTGAGGCATTTCGCCTAAAGGTAATACGGCGTCCGATAAACTGGGAAATAGAGGGGAATTGTAAGGCCAATGAACTGGTGCGACTTGTCACCAAGCTTTCATTGAGGATATACATGATGAAATAGGAATATCCTTAGCAACTTGTAAGCTAGTTACTATGTACCCTTGAATCAGCAAACTCTAGGAAAAACTATGCTATGTGCAATAGGAAAGCTCTTCTGGCCCAAGGTGGATCGGAGATGGTCAAAGCAGCCCTTTATACATTCAAAGGCACATTTGTCCCCTTTGGTAGGGGTTCTGACAGTTAAGACTAAAAATTATTATAATCAATTTTGTCTCCCACATTATCTAGGTAACCTCGATTATAGCTACCGACATGTGATGAGCAGCAGTAGCGGAGTTAAATAGTAATAGAAAAATAAAAAAAAAAAAACGCAAAAATACTCCTTCGCGCCTTCAACATTTTCTACATATTTTTTAACACCCAACGGTCCAGCGGTCCAGCGCTCCAGCTGCCAAGTGTTTGTTGTCTTAGCAACATTGTCGCGTACACATGTTTACTAGCGCCTATTTTGACTGAGTATCTAGGCAATGGGGAAATATATCTACGCTGTCCCACAAACTTGCCGCTGCTCAGCAACTTGATTTATGTTCTACACGACACCCGCTGCTCGAGCCATCAACAACAAATGCCCAACGGCTGTTGGCTGCTTCCTTAATCAGCTTTGTAAAACTTCCTCTGCCAGGTAGTAAGTATTTAGTTGCGCGTACTTGTTTAGATGCATAGTTATAAATGGATGCATGTACCTGTACATACATACGTACATATATATGTACGCAAAAGCATGCGGATGATATACATACATATGTGTACATACATATGTATATATGTAAATACTATAGACTGGTACAAAAAAATTGATAGTTTTTTTTTTCTAAATCTGTGAAATATTTTCGCGACACTGAAATAAGGCGCCTATTTTTCATATAACAAAAACACACAAAAAAATTTTTGTTAATTCTAAAATTTTAAAACTCAAATTTAGGTCCACATATCGGAATGACCAATATATATAGTTTTGAAGAAAATTGAAGTCTAAAGAAAAGGCTCGTATGTGTTTTCCCCAAAGTGGCCCCCCCCCCCCCCCACAACTTAAAGTCAGCAATCGTTTTTATGGAGGAAAATGGACAACACGGTTAACAAAAAATTGTCAAAAATCAACGGTATTATGTAGCCACTCCAAACTGGCGCTTTGCTATACAAGAATTAAATGGGCAATATTAATGGGTCATTTCAAAATTGAAAAAAAAATTTCCTGTGTTGTTAATATGGAAAGCAAAAATTCGCGATAAGGATTTTGACAAGCGTCTTTCTTCACTATCCCAAAAAAAATTCACAGCAAATTTAAAAAAAAAAAGATAGTCTATTTGAACCAGTCTTATGTACATAAAATGTGTGTGTGCTCCTAAATATGCTCGCATGCGCATAGTAGCTAACCGAGATTGCTTTCTTGCCACCTTTCCTAGTTAACTATGTACATACACATAGTTTGGCATTGTCAGCATACTTGCCGCACACCATTTACGCTATTTAAAATGCAAATTGAAGATCAGAACTTTAATGTGGCACAATCTCTTAGAGCAGCACATACACACGAGCTGTGCATGCAAAGCCACATGATAGCCACTGCCACTGCCACATGCCACATTTGCGTCGTTTCGACTGAGTTTTTCCGCATGCGACAAGGCAGCCGAAGCACCGCCGCCAACCCACCCGGGTAACATTTACATTAACATAGAAATGTTATTAACGTCATTAGTGTGGCATTTGTATCGCACCGTTCACCAAGCAGCGGTAATACCAACAAATCAACCTGAGATATTTTCCTTTGCGCCTGCGCAGAGCTTCTTATTAACACAGTCAATGGGCACATGTGCACTCTTACGAGTGACAGCCGGCGCAAATACTATTTTCCATTTATTCACATTTACAAAGAAAATTTAATTAAGGTTGCCACAATGCAGATTTGTGAGGAATTACATAAATTTAGCAAGCCTTTGGTTGACTTTTATCCGATGAGCGATTGGGGTAGGTGGAGGTTTCGTTGCTTTGTTTCAGCACATTTGGTGTATGTAGGTATGTATGATTCATAGGCTTAATAAACAGGTGTTGAGTTGGTAATTTATCTGGATTCCCAAAAGTGATTGTGTGTATGTATACGAAAATAAAGCGGGATTGTTTAAAACTATCACCGTTAGATCGAAAATGGACGTTACGCAGGCAAAAGTTAAACTTCTTGATTAATAGCGTCCTCTGTGAGTGAAAGACAGGTGAGAATCAAAACAGAAATTAACTCCCCATCATTCCCATTGTGGTCGCTGTGATGGAATGGTTAGAGATGCGCACTACTCCGTATCAACTGGTTTCGACGCCGGGGTCCGACTAAAATTTAGAGAAAGTTTTTTCTAACGGCAGTTACCCATAAAAATTCAACTGATATTCGGAGGTGACGTAAAACTGTAGGTGCCTCCTTTTGTGTATCATCAACAAGGCGAGCACCAAAAATTGAAAGAGAAGCTATTATTATTATTACTATTAACATTCTCACTTGGACAGCTGCACTGCAGAGGAAAGGCATATTCGTTGGTGTATTGACGCAGAACAACAGTGCCCTTCTATGACGCTTGCGAGAACATTCAGGCAAATTCTGTTGAATTACAGAATATCACCCGTCTGTTATAATAATATTGAGACCTCGCAATCATTTCGTTTGGCCTATACGTAATTCTTCACGGCTATTTTAAACTCATAAATTTTTCTAATATCCAACTAAGCGATGGATGTAAAACCTGACCATCTTATCAGCCAGCTCGTTTTCTGCGTTATTGCCATATCGTGGAACTCAGCACAAAATGGCGCTAAGATTTCTGCACAATTTCCCAGTAAATTATTTTGATTCCTACTGCTTTTAAAAACCCCCCTCTTTCAAAAAAGATAATTGTTTTCCGACTGGAGCAATGCCACTTAGTTGAAGGTTAGCTGCCATTTCAATAGCATACACCTCAAATTAGCAGGTATTGACTGAACAGCAGGTGCTCCCAGTTGAGACCGGTGCCAGTTTCTTTTTCCATACTTGAACCATCAGTGTAGATCTACAACCATCTTCTGGAACTCGGTATTCCTCTCTCATTACAATCGACCATGCAATCAGTATGGTGGGTTAATATACGGTGGCGAGAACGTAAATAAGGAAGAGACATTTCGCTCTTTTTCTTTGTTTAAAAATGTTTTTATGAATATATAGCTTACTATCTAAAAAAACCAGAACATTTGTAAAAATTCGATGAAGCTTTTTAATAGTTTTGTTTTTTTTTTAATTTTTGTGACAGTTGGGCTACACTCATTAAATTTTAGTGCAATAAATGGCAAGCTTCTTTGTTCAATTTTAAACTTTTTTTCGTATGGAGAAAAGGAGCCACACCTTCCACAAAAAAAAAAATGCCAGAAAGCAACGGTAAGTACTAACTTATTAAAATTTGTACTTTGTTGTACTACAATTTAATACACTAAAAAACTGCATACTCAGAATATTAATAAGAAATTTACATAAAAATCTTAAAATTTTGATTAAACTTTGACGAATTTAGCTAATTTTTGTATAAAGCTTTAAATTTAGCCTTGCACGAGTTTTGTTAGGAAACGAACTACACTTTCACACAAAAATAATAAGCACGAAAAAACGAAGGGGAAGTAGACAATTATTGCCAAAATCTCTCTTTATCATCCAAATATTGTGGCATATGGTTTTCTCGACAATGGCTTTAGGCTCAAGATGGTTTTTCTTTTACTTTTTTGATTGATATCTTGTGAACTGGAAAAAATGGGCCAACACATTACCCTGCAGTAAACAATGTATAAGTCTATAAATTGGGAAAAGTTTCTCACGTTCCCCTTATTGGATAGTACGCACCGCACTTTTGTAGTGGGCTATAAGTCTATCGATTCCGCCCATGAAAAAATTTTAGTTTTATACTATTGTTGGCTGGTTGATATACATTTTTATTAATATTTGTTTATTTTAAATCAACGTTTACGTTTTGACATGAACTTCTTCCGACACCTTTCGGGAGCACCGTAAATGCCGTAGAATCTTTCCGTTTTCTGTTGATTTGTTACTTTTTTTTATTTGAATTCAATATTATTCACTTCGTTGGGATCACTAGACGACTTTTTCGTAACCACTTCTGGATAAGTTCAGGACTAAATTATTGAGGATCATTTCGTGACTAGTATTGAATTAGCCCGAAATTAATTGTTAGGTTGACAAGTGATAATATATGGAAAAAAGTGCTAATTTGTGTGTTGAAAAAAAAAAAAAATGATTGAAAAATGCCCATCTCAAAAGATTTTTCCATATGTACTCACAAATCTGAAGAACTTTAACGTTCCTTTAGTTAATTGCAGTGGAAACCTTGGCACTTTGTCGATTGGTGATTATGGACACTGCTGTACTTTACCAAGCAATGCAAGGCTTTGCCTTATGAAAGCTGGACCGTAAAAAAATATGTGCGCAGCTGTTTTCTCGTGACACTTTCACTTTCTACTCTACTTTTGTATTCCACTAGACTTAGTTAGAACGGACGCACTTCCCTTTACCCCGTAGCGCTACTGTGGTGAACTTCAAAATAGGAACCGCAACTTAGTACTACCAGCTGTTTTCCCATAACAGATTTTTTTACCAAAACTGGACTGAAGCTGAAACATAAATAATGATTAAATTTTTATTCGAACAAAAGTAACATACAGAATTTGGTTAGTTGCATTTAAATACTCTTTTCATTGAAGCTCTTATTTTTCATAAGTTTGGAAAAATCTTCACGTTTTATGAAAGAACAAATTTGCTTTTTAATTTTATAGCCCGCTCCATTACAGCGAAGCTCGCGATCTTTAAAGTCTCCAAAAAAGCAAAGCCAAGACTTACATGTCGCCTAGCAACAAGCGAAGCGACGATAGCAGTTAAAAACCCGACGCCTGCTATAAAATGCAAATGGCGAGAAGCCGGAAAAGGGCGCTGTTACATAGAAGGTAAAAGAAAAAGAACGACAGTTCAATGTGAATAGTGTAGTAAGAGGTATTAGAACTCGTTGACAGGCAAATGTCGCGCCGCGGCGCCACAAAAGAACTTCCAACTGTGTTGATCGTAAAAGAAGCAATGTGAATGCTGGTAAAGCGGGCCATGTGGATGGAAGGGAATACGAAAGTAAAAGAACTTATTTTGATCACCGCCAAATGCAAAACTTAATGCAAAATGTTCCTATGTAAGTAAGTAAATATGGCAATAAGAAGGGTACATAGCCACCAATTTAGGTGCGCATATAAGTAGCTGCAACAAATTGCAGAGCAAACGAAGCGGCGCGGTGCCAACATGGACGCCCCATTGTGTATTAATTAAGTAGATGACGACTGGAAAGCAGTGGCTCTGCGGCAACAGGAGATCTGAAAATGATGCACCCCATTTATATACTTCCATTTCACTATCTTGTTTCCTCCGTTCGTTCTTGTCTTCTCCTCTTAGCTGGTATGCGAATTGCACCAATTGTTGCAGCAACAATTGAAGCGTAGAAATTAAATCAAGTCACTTGCAATAAATTTCAGCTGCTACATTGACAATAAGGCAATTAGAATGTAAGCAGCGGGGAGTGTACTCACCTAGAAATAAAGTATACAACCACACACACACAAATTTATCTTATCAGCGGCAATCGGTGAGTAGACAGCAACGAAGCAATTAAGTGGCTATTGATGGTCGTCACTGGGCAATTTCATCGTACGAATCTGCCAATTTAACGATGCGATTAGAGATACATATCTTCTTGATTTGCAAATAGACAGTTGGGCAGTTACATACATATTGATGGGCGTGGAATGAATTATGTGTAGAGAAGTTATATGTGGATCGTAAAAGGTTTGGTACGGCGTTGTTGGTGAGAATCGAACGAAATGTTTTTTTTTTGGTACTTTAAATAGAAGACTTACTCTAGGAACTTGTTGAGAGCGCATTGCCATTTATGCACATATCGATGGTCCTCTGAAATAATGGCACAACTCAAAATTTCATATTCTTCAGTAGAGCCAATTAAAGATTCTGTGTTATGTAATTTAACAATATGTCTCGGAACGGAATTATTGAAGATTATTTGATGTTATTCTCTAGCGAAAATTTTTAAAGATTTATTATGGGATGGACTAAGAATATATAAAATAAGTAACAAGTCCTAAGTAGTTAAACAAACAAAACTCCACTGGTATTACTCAACATCGGCAAAAGAAAAAAATGTTGTAATTTCACATAGAAGTGTCATTTGCCTATCGGCAGTCTTCGACTTTTGCCAATATTCACGATAAATGTGCGACTTGGGCCACTGTTCATTAGTAAGGGTAGCTTACTTCACTTTTGTGACAAATGGCACAACTGCGACCCCTGTTGGATTGGTAATAACTAAGCATATATGGATTTGTTACAGAAAAATATGGGCATTTATAAACCTAATTCGCTATACAACTCAAAAATATGAAATTTTGAGTTGTGCTGTTACAAATACATAAAATTAAAAGAAGGCAAAAATAAATAAAATTATTTTTAAACTTAAATGAGACTAAAAAATAGTAGTTTCTTTTTCATTAATGAAATCTAAAAATTAAATTGGAAAAAGGAAAAATTTAATTAGAAAAAGAAATAATAAATTAAAAAAAGAAAAAATTTAATTAAAAAGAAAGAAGATAGAACTAAAAAATTAAATAAAACATATTATAATTTTTAAACAAAATATAAAATTAAACGAACCTTTTATAAAAATAAAATACAAATAAAATTAAAAAATAATAAAATAAGAAAAATTAAATGAAACAAAAATATATATTTGTAATTTTCTTTTTAAAAGAATAACATCTAAAAATTAAAAAAAGAAATTAATAAAGAAAGAAACAAAAATAGATTAAATCGGAAAAAACATAAAATAAGTTCCTTAAACTTAAATGAAATCAAAATATATATGTATATACAAATTAAATAAAAAAAATAATAATTAAAAAGAAAGAAAAAATAAAGAAAATTAAAATAATAAATAAAATAAAATTTCGAAGAATTTAGCGAAACTTAAAGGAACATTTTTTCTTTTTTAAACAATAAATCTAGAAATTAAAAGAAAATTAAACTAGAAACGGAAAACTTAATTCAAAAAAGAATAAATTATAATAAGTTCCCAAATATTAGATGAAATTAAAAAAAAAAACTCTTCTATTTAAGGTCAATATTTAAAATTTAATAAAATTTAATTTAAGAAAGAAACAAAATTAAAAAACATACAATAGGTTCCTAAAAATTAAATGAACTTTAAAAATATATTCTTCTTTTTACATAAAACAATAAAATCTAAAAACGAAAATTAAACAAAAAAGGGAAAATTGTAGATAAATAAAAAAATGGCTCCCCGAGACATGAACTCAGATCTCTGGAATCGCACACCTGTGCTTTAATCACTCAGCTATTGTGACTAATGGAGCAAAGCTAGCTAAATAATATACAAGTGCTTTCCCTCAAAATAAGATTTTCACCACAAGTGTTTTTTAAGACTTTTGTGCTGGAATGACAATTCATATCAAATTTAAAGTAATTTTTTAGAGAATTTAATGTCCTACGAGAATTTACACAGCAAAATTTTTTCCTTAAACGGTTCAATAATAATAACATTTTTAATGAAAAAAAAAATTTTTGTTATGTTATTTACATGGAAAATTTCACATGACCGCCGACACCTTTTAAAGCTGGAATAAAAATTTTTCCAAATCGGAGAGATTTTTTTTATATGTATATATCAGAGCTGGGAACTTATGATTACGATTACATTGTGATTACTTAGGATTACGATTACTGTAATTGTAATCCCGAAACATTTTCACCATTACGACTACGGTAATCGTAAAATGTTAAAATTAGAATTACACAAAAACGGGGCGGCAGTACTTTCAATAAAGTTTGATTTTAATTTAAGTTATTACTTCGACTTTAACTAAATTTTACTTTTCGGTGAAAATTGTGCTAATTTACTTGAAAGTCCGGAAGATTGCCTATGTAACACTAAACAGGAAAGATCCTACAATAATTATAAAATTTTTGTTTAAATTCGTTCATATTGCTAAATTTTACATAATTTCTAGTAGGTAGATAGAAATCATTTTTATTTCGAGAATTTTTGGAGTGCACATTATTGACATACTTTATGTTGCTTTTTAAGTAATCAGGCAAGTTGCTATCTAAGGATGTATCGCATGGCTCTGTTCGGTTGCTTTTGCAATTTATAAATGTGACTATCTCTCATTATGAAAAAAATAGTTGGACAATAAATAAAATGAGGTTCGATTATAGATCTATATACCAGCGTCTTATACCTTTTACTCAAGTACCTGCATGTGCTCTGGGGTAAGGAAAATTTTTTATGGCAATAAATCAGCATAATCTATTTAAAATTCAATTAAGTCTTAGCTCTGTTTTTCCGCATAATTCCCTCTGCTTGCTTAGAAAAATTTTAGATCTGAAATTCTGTTCTGCAGACATTACGTTACTTATCTGCAGCTATTTAGACACACCATTGTACACATTGTATGTACATACACTACACACATGCTCGCATTCAAGTTCTTTTAAATGAGTAAGTCTACGCCGATTGACAGTGTCCATATTGGAAAAAAAGAAAACCACAATACCATTGCCACTGCCACTGCCCAATCGCCCGGGCATTGTATGTGAACTAGACCTAGGCCAACCGACATTATCCAATTAATTTTCAATTTGCCTTAACTGATTGGTGATCAATGAAGATGCGCCTGCGCAAAAATGGCGCTACTGATGTTAAACGAAAATATAATTGGAGATTGTATCGGTTATGGGCAACTCGATTGAGCGTTTGAATGGACCTTCTGCATATAAATGAGCATGGGGATGTGTACACAAATACATACATATACAATATTTAAAAAACAATTTACAAAGTTATTTTTGTGTCGGAGGAAAGTGAGTATGTGGCACATGCTAACATGTGTGTGTATGTATTCGTTTAGGATGTGGGACGATCGTAATATTTCTCTACATTGCAACATAAAAATGTTTCCACAATAGTGTTGCAGAGCTTGACATTAAAATTAATTAACGATGTGAACGTGGCTATGAAAGTGATAGAGGACAAAATTAAATCAATGCGTAGTAAAAATTCCAATTTTATATATTGAGTCATAATTGCTAATTGTATACATACATTTGCTTATAAAAGAGAAGGGAGAGTTTATAGTCCTTCGAAGTGTTTGTTCTTTAAAAAAGTGTTGATCGTTTTTGAATTTGAAACTTCTTTTCTGCTTTAGACCAGGCTGCTCTTCAAATTTCGGTAAGGTTTTTTCCTTAGAAATGTACATGAAGCAGAGTATTCAGGGTCTTGCTATAATTAGTTGTACAGGTTCCATTCCGTCTCCTTAGAATATATTTTCCATTGGAATACTCCTTTCATAAAATTGTATGCAGACGTAAGGCTTCAGGCTGCGTCCTAATTGCCACGCATTGTTGCCTCCATGATTCTCTTTACGAGTGTCGAATAAGATTTTTATAGCCAGAGCAGCCTCTTACTCGGCTCAGTGATGTGCTCTTTCGGCACTAGTGAAAATCTTCCTGACAGTTTTACGATTTGCATACAGTCTACTCTCCAGTTAGTTTTTATAAGCGGGAAAGTCAAGACCTCAAAAGAGGACGCATTGTGTTAGCACATTATAAAAATTTTTTGAACGATGTCTATGGGTTCTCTGTGTTAAACTAAGAGAGGCGTTGGGTGTTCAAAACAAAGTTCCGCAGGCAGCAGATTTCCACTCCCGAGAGCTTTTGACGTCAATGGGTGTGGGGTTGCTTTTTCATTTTTTTGCCTTACCGCCAGATTTATAACCACAAATCGCTAGAATCCCGCTAAGTCATTTCAATTCTGTAAACTTTTGTGAAAAGATAATTTCTTTTATAAATTAGCAGTTCAATTTTATTTGATAAAATTAGATATCATATATTTATAAAGAAAAAAACAATAAGTTTTTCAACAAAAACAAGAAAAACAAATTCATTCTTTAACAAAAACCAGTATAGAAATAAATACCTATACAGGAATTAAAAGACGAATTTGTGACCAAGTTTAGGTACTCTTGCATAAGATCATATGTAGTGTCCAAGAATTTTCCTCTGACGATAAGTGCTACATCATCCGCGTGGGCAATAACCTGGCATTTTCTTCTTTTCAACTACTGCAGGACGTTGTTTATCACGACTATCCAGGGAAAGGGTGAAAGGACGCCTGCCTGCGCGGTGCCTCTGCTCAACTTACGCCCCATCCCGCGTTGACAGTTCTGTCGTGCAGCGAACGGAAGACGAGCCTAACAGGGTATAACAGTGGTGCACCTTCTAGAATGGGTGTTTCAAAAGCTCATAAGCTAGCATATTTTCCGCTCTCACTCGCCGTATATACCCTGCAGTGAAAAATTATCAATTACTAAAAATTACCAACTTGTAGTTAGATTTTTGGCGGGATTTCGATAAATACCTCACTTTTTATTAGCTAGGAGAAAACCAATTTAAAGTGAGTTGCAAAGTCATACAGGAGTTATGTAGACGCAATCGGGAGTTGTTTTTACAACTTTCTATTTAAAAATCCTCTTACAAAAACTGATTTGAATTCGAAATTTCATAATAAAATTTTATAATAAAAACAAATAAATAAAAAAAAATAAAAAAAAAATAAAGAAATGTAAATTGAAATACTTTTAATAATTAAATGAAATACTTTTTTTTTTCTTTTTGAAAAATTACATCTAAAAAATTAATTAGAAAAAGTAAATTTAATCAAAAAAGAAGAAAGTAGTACTTAAGAAATAAATAAAATATTAAAAAAAAATTTAATTTTTAAAGAAAAATCTAAAAAATTAGATTAATGAAAGACAAAAAATAAAACAAGACCCTAAAAAGTAGAGGAAATAAAACAAATATATTTTTTTTTAATCAGCAAAGTATATAAATAAAAAAAAAATTAATTAACACAAGAGAAACAGAATAAGTTAGAAAAAACAAACATATAAAACAAATTTTTGGAAAATTGAATAAAATAAAAAAATATGTTAGTAAAAATTTAGGAAAATTAAAAGAAGTAAAAAAAAATATATTTTTCCTTTTAAAACAATTTGTTTTATTTTTTAAACAATAAAATTAAAAATTAGAAGAGAATTAAGCTAAAAAAAGAACAAAAACTTATTAAAAAAGAAAAAAACAAAAATTAAATGAAATAGTAGATGGAAATATATTTTTTCTTTTAAAACAATAATATATAACAATTAAAATAAAATTAAAGAAAAAAATATAAATTAAAAAAATATATTCATATATATATAAAATTCCTCCGCCCAAAGCTCTAATTCGGATCTTTTGTGCTTTGCTTACTCGGCCACTGCGACCATTGGAACTACGCAAGGTAAATCCTGTACAAGTGCTTTCTCTCAAAATAACTTTTCACCACGAGTGATAAATGAGAGAGAGCTTTCAAAACTCCAATTTTAAATACTTAGTATATACATTTTTTCCGAACAGGAAATTCGCACTTAAGCCCATTCAAATGTATGCAAGTGTGAGTGTACCTACTTATATACAATGGGGTCACTTGAGTACCGGCATAGCATTTATTTGAAATCCTTCAAATACTTTTTTCTTATTTTTATGACTTACTTGTCTTTTGCGTGCCGTTGCATTCCCCCAAAATGTTAACAGCGACGAATTAGAAGTGCCACTCAATCATTAATGCATTTTTGGGAAGCTATGTTGTGTGATTTCGACGACTTCGTTTAGCTGCTTGTAGACTTGCAACAATTAACGCGCATTACAAGCGAATACGCGCTACAATCGACACTTCACAACAACCTGCTGCACACAAGCGCACATACATACATGCCTAGGCCAGGCATGACTATAAAAACTTAAATACACACACACACACACACATATGCCAGTATGTACATCGATAAAATCGAAAAAGTGCATTGCGCGCATTCAAAGAAGGACAGCGGCGTCATCGTGTCAACGGCATGACATTTGCCATAAATTCAATAAAATAAAAGAAGTGAATAAAAAAAAGGCGACAACTTAAAATAAAACAAAAAAACAGCGAGCTAGGGAAAAATTGAATGAACGAGAAACTGAATTGTCATGAATGGTAAAAACAAATCAATAGTCATTGTGAAAGGCAAAACTACTGCGTGCAACATAAAGACTGCGAACGTGCATGAGAGCGACAACAAAATAAAAAAAAAATAAAAAAATCAAATCAAATCGTCATAGACTCTCATACACGTACATAGTATTTTCTATACGATGAGTGAATGTGAGTGACCGCGTGTGTGTTTGTGTAGTTGTAAGAGATTAAAGGCAAAAAAAAAAAAAAACGCATGAAGTGCGCCTGTCAACCGAATTGGTG
>NW_023462856.1:1194-16731 GCF_013731165.1 Rhagoletis pomonella | reverse complement strand
TCGCTTATAAATACATATGTACATTAGAGTGGTCCAATTTTTGTATGAGGAAAAAAATCGTATAAAACGGGACAGCCCCTTAGTTCGAAAAACCATTTTTTTACCATTCTAATGTACATACATACACATGCATATACGGGTAATAGCTAAACACATATATGTACGTAAGCACTTTCAACATTTTCTGACGTACATACACATGCAGTTAACACAAAAACCGCAAATTCCAAAGTGATTCCCGCGCAAAAATATTCATTCATATGCGGTCTGTAGCTGTGCACTATTGTAGACATACAAACTTACATATATCCCAGCCAGCAAAATGACCGTACCCGACCAGCATTTGAACAATTGTTCGGCTATTTATAACAAGCCAAACGCATCTGCGAGTCAGTCGCATAGACAAATCTTGGAGGACACTTCATGTCCGCAATAAGAAAGCAGTTCATGCTATTAAAACCCCTTTAGTATTCAGTAATAAAAAGTGTGTAAATATGACATGTTTGCTATATACGTTATAGGATACATTTTTTTATTTACCCGGTGCATTACAGCGATTCGCAAGAGAGATCCTCCACAATTACTTGTGCGCTGAGGAGGATCAATATCGAGCCGCCTACGATTGAAAATGATGGCTAGACAAATGTGCCCGACAGCGGAGATAATTGCGGAAAAGCAAGATATTTCATATCTTTACTGATTCCATTCCCAAACGTTTTTCGGATGCGTAATGGGAAACTAAAGTGAGTAACCGGAACTCATATTCAAAAAAGTTTAAAAATCGTTTATTAAACGGTTACGCTTCCTGATTTTTTTCTGATAAGTTTTTTCTCTTGGAATGCGTTTCGTATTGCACTCCGCACATTCTTTTTGTTGGGTAGTGCACGAATACGAAAAATTATCAGATATGGAAAACGTTTTAGCGCACGGTCCACAAAGCAAATGTTTATTTGCTGGCTGGGATATTGTGTACACATTACAACCTGTTGGTCAGGGAAATTCAAATGATGACGAAATAAATTCTACGCGATACGTTTGCATGAGTCACACATTATTCGAATTAAGCTTCGTAGAATCTCCAATGAATTAGGTTTAGTTGTTGTATTCGTATTTGCTGTTAAAATTCTGTCATTGCGACTGACATGCAAGTAGTCTAAAGTTGAGATTATCTAATCCATATGGAAATGTGTTTGAATTTGTCACGTTAGGCAGTTGCTCGCTTAAAAGAATATAATTAATTGTTTATTTGGCATATTTCGACAGTTTTTGTTTGACAAATCTATTACTAGATAGTCACGTTCTGCCTTTTAGCAAATGCATATGTATGTATATAGTTAATTTAATTTTAAGGTAAATAGATAAACAAAATAAGAATAACGAAGTTAAATTTATTCATAAAGTCACGATCGTAAAAAATGCATCATTGACGGAATTCTTTATTATAACTAACTAGCCAATGCCCGCTTGCTTCGCGGCGCCTTTGCGTTGGCCAATGCAAAAAAAAGCGTTGAAAAGCGAAAACGATTTCTTAAGTAGTAAAAATTCTTAGTTTATGTTGAAATGAGAACCCTCCTCAAACGTAGGTCAAGAAAACTAGCGCTGTAGTCTTATTTTCACCTGTGAGATCTCTGCCAAGCGCAGCTAATCTTCTTCTATATTCTTGCAACTACAACATTGGTCCGTGCATCAAGCTCTAGCCTTATGTCAGGTAAGGTAAAAAAAGTCCTTATAAGGATACTGATGAGTACAGATGTAAGTCTTCTGTAAAAGGAGGGTCAAGAATCCTCGCCAATTTACAGAACGAACCGTTTTTCCCTACATTGGCTAAATCGGTATTGTTTAAATGAAGCCATTGATATACTTACCGTGTTCTTTCTTGGAAGGATGTGAACGAATCTTACCTTGCTAATTCGCCGCTATTACAAATCGTCTTAATATCCAGGCGTTCAGGGACATATATATATTATTCATTTTATTCATAGAACTGGACTATCTCGAGCTCTGCGCCGACTCCTAGAGAAGTAACTACTCTATTAACCCGTGGTAGTGCGCATGGTAGTGCAGAGTCGAACCAGTCGGAAGCAGAATTGCGAAAAACTACGAAAGGGGCATCCATAAATGACGCAAGTAACTACTACTTTAGTAACTACTAATAGTGCAGAGAGAGCCGATGGTGACTACCGCCTAGGACAATGCCTTGTAAAAGTAATCGCTGAAACGCCCGTCAAGTAGTCCCTCTTCCTCTGCTACCACCAGCAGGTTCCGAGTTGCATACTTTTAGAGATGTAGCATGGATGAATTCTTATGAAGCAGGTAAGTGGGTAAAATATTTATAAATGTATTTTTTTTTTAAATTAGTCATTAATGTGGTATATATTAAACTTTTAGAAAGTGATACATATTAGCTTTGCCAAACTCAACTGCGTCCATTGAGAGGTCGTTCGGCATATTTCGGCGTGTCAAAACTTGAATGGCTTGTGTAAGCCCAGCGTTCAGGGCAAACTGGTTGAGCAAATGGGAGATAAACTTACAGAAAACGTTTTAAGGAGATTTTTTGAGGATAGCAGAAAGCTTATACTTGCTTAAACCTAAAAAGGTCTATATATATAGACAAAAAAAACAATAAATTTTGATTAAAAACTGTTTTCTCCCCTTATATAAACTCCTTTCACCTCTAGGTCGAAGGCTTGATACGCACTTGGTTATGGATTATGGAAACATCCTTTGTCTGCTTCCAATGGCCGTCAATCAATGATTTTTAGGCATTTATTTTTATAGATGCATTTTCTTTTAACACTACTGTATGACTTGTATGATTTTGATTTGAAAGAGAATTACCTCAGCAAATATAATTGCATCTATATACTTATTTACTGTACAATAATCATCGGTTCGGTGTAATTTACCAGATTTGCAATGAATGCGGGTTCTTTGAAATGTTGCGCATTTTTTTCAATTTCACATTCTACTTTCATCTTAAATCGATTAAAATTGAAATTTAAAACAGTTTAAACGCTCTAATAGTATGCCGTGTATGTATGTAATTAATGCAATGAGCTGGCAACATTTCACAATTGAAGGTCGTGAAAATGCAATTAAAAGCAACCGCATACAAAGCAATTTATGCACTTCTAGGTGCATAGATCAATATTAAATCTGTTTGTATGATTGTAGGCAACAGCCATTTGAAGTCAGTAGCGGAGCTAGGCCATCATTGATCGCACTGAAATGATTCAGAAAACTTAAATTTATCAAATCTTACTTGTGCTCAATTATGAGTCAAAGTAGGACATGAAATCTTGCAATTACTTCAATGGGGAGTCAAACTTCTGCAGCGTTGAATTACGAGGGTAATATATGCAAACTTGAGGCGTTGTAAAGGAGAAAAATATAGTTTTATCTTTTTTCATTTAAATTGTGCCAATTTTCTTTTTTAATTGAACTTTTGAACTTGATACTTTGCTAACAAAAATTACATACGAAAAAAAACTTTTTAGTTTAATACTTATTTCCATCTTGATAAACAACAAAGAAATGAAAATCGGTTTGCAGCCCTCAAGTGATCGCGCCCGGGGCGGCGCAACACTTTAGCTACGCAACTGTTTGTTTGAAGTGATTCACAATCTTTAAAGTTAAACGTTAGTCGGAAATTATTCCTTAAATATTTGATTAAGTTAATCTGCTGCAATATTTTCTCTCTTTTTTGGGCTTAACACAGATTTGGGATTTTATTACTGTAAAATTATATTTACACACAGTCATCTCATTGCAGATGAACATGGTTATGCATAAATGTAGGTACATATGTTTGTACATATATACTTGCATATGTTCATATGTACGTATAACTCACATATTTGTGTGACTTCGATGCGGAAGGCTTGGAGGTTATTCAACTTTGTACATGTAGCGTTTCTTAGGCACTCTTTTGATTTGTGTAAACCCAAAGAAGATATTCGGCCACTTAGGAATCTCACAACATCTCATTAACACAAATTAACCCCAACTCCTTTAAGTTGAATGCCCATTTGCACTGAAGTAGGTACATATGTATGTAAATTGATTAGGTGGCTCCAGAAACTGGGCTGGTCAGAGACGCTGTCATCTTTGTCAATATTGGTATTGTGTATCTGTTTCTGTGCGTTTTCAGCAGTTCTGGGCGTAATATGCTACTATTAATATTTCATATGGCCACTAACCACAAAAATAAGGGGTGCGATCAGAATTATATTTTAAAAATAAAAGAGACTGATGCTTTGGCTTGATGCATTTCTGAACGCACTTAATATTGTAGTCCGATTGAAAAAGTACCTCTGAAAAATTTTAGCCTTTCAATGATTTTGTAATTCATTGGAAATTTTGCGGCAAGTTGAGCAAAAGTACTTAATTTGGTTTGAGCAAGAAATCGGTAGTCAGTGCCAAATTCCAAGTTGATGACACTGTACAGCTCAGTGTGCTTTTTAAAAAATTTAAATTTTAAATAGATGACCGCCTGAAAAAAAGTATTTAAACACGTTACCACTTTGAAGACAGCGCCAAACCTCTAATTTAATAATCCGTTAAAAAATGTGTTTTACTAATCTCATGAATGATCAAGTAATGGCGACGATTGCCTCGGGCTCCATAAAAAATGACTCATTCTTTTTATTGGTTGGTTCTTCTGAAAGGAGCAGAGTTTGTTGTATCCTGTAACGAATTCCAATCACTTGCCAAATTTTGTTTGGAAACAAACCGGTTTCGGCCATCTTCAGTGGAAAATAACATTTTTCGAAATTGGCTTTTTTCTCATTTTAATTCGGCAAAGACATTAACTTCATTAAAAAGTTGTTGGTTGCTTTCACACGGGTCGATTTTTTGACGTTCAACCAAAATCGACCAGCGTAAATCGAAATTTAACCGGCCGCTTTAGCTAGTCGACCGCGAACCGAAACAACACAAAAATGTATTTGTTTATTCGATTGCTTACTTTATCCTTTTTGTTATATTTTGTTGTTCAGAAAGCAATTCATTTATTATGCCTTTTCGAATTATTTCTATGCCCGTTTTAAAAATAATATATCTGCTGCTCTCGATTTTTTAGTCGAATTTCCAGTCGACCCGTGTAAAGGCAGCTTTAGTTTGAGACAATTAAAGCAAGTTTCATGCAAATATGAATAACACAGCTGTTTTTCCTTTATTTTGCAAAATTCATCTATTCAGTTGATGGGGTTTTTCAAGATTTCATAAAAAATGCGTTTAAAGGGTTCGAAAATTGCATTTAAATTTTCATTATTTTGAACATAGGGTGCAGTTTTTAATTAACATCAGCTTTTAATTTACTGAAAAAATGCTAAACAAATGATATGTCCAACAATGTACCACTCTTGAAACGGAGCATAATGATTTCCTAATGATAGGTTCCGTGAACATGAAAATAGCAGAACTACTGGTAAACATTATAATGGTAACATGTCAAACAGATTGACAGGCCTTTTACAAATTTAATTAATAGTAATTTGTTAAAGAAAAGCACTGAACTAGTGCGTATATATGTTGGAAATTCGTTTAAACATTCAAAAAAATGTTTTTTGTTACCTAAATTAATGCACAGAAGCAGTATAAATTAAAAATGCATATATGTGCATACAGCAGTCTTGTGAAAAATAGAGACACGTCGTTTTGGCTATTTCGTTTCATTTGTTTAATGTTCATTAAAGTCTAGTTAATTATATAAATATGCATAAATCCACATTTGCAAACTTTGCAAAGAAATTAAAAAAATTTCTTATTCACATTAAAAAAAATCTAAGTATGCAGTTTTGTATCTCATTAAATTCTAGTAATAAAGTGGAGGTTTAATGGGGCTAAGAGTTCGCGTTGATTTTTGATAATTTTTTTGCACGCGGTGTTATTATTTTCTTTCGAACAAACAAATTGTCGGGCATAGTAACCCTGACGGAAACAAGTAATTTTTTTTTTGTTTTTAATCAACTAATTGAAAGACTACTTTAAAACAAATGCAATGAGTAAATGTTTCGAATTTGTATACTCTTTTTCCTCAAAAAAATAACTTATGTCTTGGAAGTATGAAAAAGCATCTGTGTAGTGCAGAACGAAAGCGTATTTAAACGAAACATACTGACTTTGAAGTTGTTTAAGCCAAATTCATTTTAAAGTAGTTAAAAATACATGCAAGAAAAGTCAATTTACTGCTTCCCAGTGCATCGCCATGTTAAATAAATGAGTTCGTTGCCGATAAAATAGTGAGAATTTCAATTAGTTATCATTGAAAATAAAGTAGTTTATAAATTCCTTTCAAACTTATTCAATTTCCTGCAGGGAACTTTGTATGAAAGAAAATACGTGACGATGTCAGCAAAAATTGTTTTCAAAAATCAAGGGTTTATGTTGACCCTTTAAGCTAGAAAATTTCCGTTGTCCAACTTTGTTGAATTCTTCTAATTTTTATACAAAGTTAGAAATTTGGATTTACATGGCTTTTGTAAGATCGTATTATTTTGTCACGGGGTGTAAAACAGGTACACATCGAACAAGGAATCCCTTTATTTTATTGAAAATAAAAACACTGTACTGTAAAAATTTTTTTTGCAGCAATATAATTTTTTTTTGTCTGAGAACTGATACGAGCGTTAAGTATACATATAATTTTAAAAGTTTAAATAATAATAGGTGGACACTAGGAATATGAGCAGCACGATAATGCATGTTAGTATCCCCACTGGCAAATCTACTGGCGTCACTTACCTCTAATTTCGTTTTCGATCTAATCGGAGTTTTATTTAAATCGCCCAATTCCGAATTAGTGGCCATGTCATTCAAGGGACTAAAAGTAGCTGCAAAAAATAAAAAAATAAAGACTTGATAAAATAATTCTAGCTAACCTTGCAGTAAAATATAAAACATTAAATATTTTTTAAACTCAAACATTCAGGATATGCAGTCGCTGCGAAAATATTTGAACAATTCATGAAAAATCAATATTTGAAAAGACGGTTTACTTGGCTTAGCCCCTAGAATGATGCGCACAGCCCTTAAAATGTGTTTTTATTAAAACTTGCATTTAATTTATAATTATACAGCAAATTAAGTACATATTTATTATTAAAATATACAAACTTACTAACTTACATTTTTACATGTATGTATATATATTTACACACATACATGTTTTATAAACGTTTCGCATTCTTCTCCGCCTATTCTGAGAAGATTTTCCAAGTGATCATCAGCAAAAAAGTAAACAAACACCTGTTGCTTTTGTCGTGTGCGGTGTGACCAGGTTAGCCTTTTTGAGAATAGATTTGACATTTAATTTTATGCCATAGCCTTAGGACTTTAAATCTGCCTTCGTGCATTTTTCTGACTTTTTTTACTTAACATATCGTTGGCTTAGTTCGCAAACGTGCTAAGTCCACTTTTTATGTAAATTGAGATTTTGATGCAGTAAGATAGCATAACTGAAAATACATCATTACCAAAAAAAGAAAATTACCGTAATGTCGTTTTTACTTGTTGTTATGCATTGGTACGCAAATGTGCTAAGTCCAAAAAAATCAAAAAAATATATATACACGTCTGTCTGTGTACACGATAACTCGAGATATCTCAACGAAATTTGGTATGTAGGTTGCCCTTTATCCAAGGTAAGTTGGTATTAAAAATGGGCGAATCTGAATGTGAGCACGCCCATTTCCGATATAAAGGTATTTTCTAAAGATGCAAAAACTACGATATTTCAGTAAATATTGGATGCAAATTGTTCAAAATTAGTATGTGAAGTAGAATTTTTGTAAAAAATATTATTGTGCAATTTTTGGAAAATGGGCGTGACCCCGCCCGCCTATTATGAAATGCTGCATCTCAGTAGCCCATTCACCAAACTCGGTACGAGCCTTATTTAGGGTCTAGCTAAGAAATCTGTTGAAAATCTAATTCACTTAAAATCGATGATCGCGATAACAACTCAGCAGAAAATTAGATTATGATACATTTTTGGTTAATGGGCATGGCGCCGCCCACTTATGACCACAAATCTGTAACTCGGTAACCGATTTATCAATTTCTACCAAACTCTGTGCACTTAATAAACCTGGTGCGGAAAAGCAATTCGTTGAAAATTATTCAAATCGGACCAAAATTACATTCGCTTCCGTATATCTAACGGTAAATTTCAGATCTCTTAATCTCTTAACAATAAATAAGACTGCGTGACACCGTCCAATTTATGACTACAAGGTGTATTTCGGTAGCAACTTTAGCGATTTCTACTAAACGTGGTTCAATTATTTCATTGAGCTTAACTCAGGATATTATCGAAAACGTTTGAAATCGGGAAAAAGACCCTGCTTACGACAGTATTTGATTCCTGCACCGGGTAGAAAAAGTTCGGTTTCGCCCAAACTTTACCCTTTACTTGCTTTTAATTATTTTCTTTTATAAATGGTACATAAATTTACGACTTAAAATAGTTATTTTTGTTAATAAAACTGTATTAGGTTATAATTCATTTTAAAACAATAAAATATATTTAAAGTAAACAATTAAATTTTTTAACAATAAAAAATAATGGAAAAAGGTTGATAGAAAATGTGCTAAGTCCACATTAAAAGAATAAAATCTTAAAGAGAAAATGTGGTAAGTCCTAAAAGAGCCTATAAGTCTGCAACAGCTTTATTTTGAAATTGGCCGATAATTGGTACTAAAACAAGACGAACTAAGGAATAAAACTGCATTTACAGATTAGAAAAATATTGACAAAAAAAAGGTAGACGGTTTTTTGTCCCTCCTGAAAAATAAAAAAAATGGACTTAGCACATTTGCGAACTAAGCCAACGATATGTATTCATAAAAAAATTCGGACCAGAACTAATAACAATAGGTGGTCATACTAAAAAATCCTTAATAATTCAAACTATACTATTTACCGTTAAAATATTAATTAAAATAATTAAATATTATTAATTAAAAAAAAATAATACTGAGTAGCGTTTTCTATAGTAGATTTTAAAGTATATTTGCCTTGAGGCTCATATTTTTTAGCACAAAATTTTAAAATCTACTTGTGAAAACAGCCCTAAGAAATTTGCTTTACGCTACATTTTTTACAATTTGATTTGTAGTATGTCAAAAAAGGGTAGTCTGATGCAGAAAATAATCATATTAAACAAATTGTGTCGTTTTTCTTATCCTATATACTTAACTCCTTTTTGCATACTTGGAAGTAACCGTTATTATCCTGATGTTATTTTGCGCTTTGATGAGAAGCATTTAAAACTGTATTTAAAGAAAATCGGTTTCGAGGACGGTATCGAGTTATCGAAGAGTTTTTAAGAAATTAAGGAATGCATATACTGACTTCTTTTTAACTTAACTTTTCATAAGGTATAGCTTTTTCTAAACTTTTTTCAAAATCAATTTAGCTTTGATTATTGTGGTCATCTGATCACACTGGTCGTGCGCAATCTAGAAGGTGTGCAAATACACATATCGAGTTTGTATGTAAATAGTATGTATGCATATTTATTCGCATGATTGTTTGAAAGTGCATCTTTTGCATGAATATTTAATGTTTACTTGGAAATGTAGGCGAAGGTGCACTGCTTCAACTATTGTGGCTGCATATGTGCATTTTGGAGGGAAAACTTAGTTATATACATATGTAGTATGAAATGCTAGTGGTATACATATATGTACATATGTACATACATATGTATGTATGTAAATATGTATGCATGTATATTCTTTTGTGTAGCAATTCTAGGCCTTCAACAAGCACAGAACTTTGGCTTTGATAACCTTGATCACGCGTATGCATAATTTCTCTTTTTGCTTGTCAACATAAAAATGTAAAACTCGTTAACTCTTGATCCAAGTCCATTTACATAATTTTTCCAGCGCCTACTTTTTGAAAAAAAAAAGTTGAAGTGTCACAAAATTGCGAAAAGGCCAAAAATATCAAAGATATCAAAAATTAAAAAGATGTCAGAAACTAAACTAAAATCCAAAGCCGGGATTAATGAAAATCCTATTCGTCTGATGGATTCTACCTCATATGTATGAGTATTGGAGAAAAAAGTGCCCGAAAACAAAAAAAAAAAATTATTGCATAAGTTATTTCAACAGAAATCCTAGCAATTTAAATTCAACTCAAATTTGTAAATTTGCTCAAAAACTAGAAGAGGTAGAAAGATTTTGTAAATGGGCTTGGAATCAGTGTAAAAAAAATCTGTGGCTTGAGGCCAATCTTGTTTTCGAGATCAAACTCGTTCAAATTTTGTTGAACCGTCTTATTAATTTTTATTTGGAAGTACATTTGCTTTATCGAAAATTTAAAAACTGTTTTCAAGTTCAAAGCCACGAGCTTACCGTTGATTTGTCGCCCTACATTAAAATACTTTTTTGATTGCAATCATTTGGCATATATATTGTCCTATATTTGATACAAACAACGTCAAAATGGGAGACAAGAAGTATGTACAATACACTACTCAAATACTTATTGTATGTATGAATGTATGTAGATATCCACTTATTTTGAACACTAGCTCTTCAAGTGACACAACTCAAAATTTAAAAGTTTTCAAAAAATTCAAAATAAGTATGTACGTACATATGTGCAGACATACATAAGTTTGTAGGCAAGGACTAATTAATATATTATGTAGTTTACAAAATTGGTTTAGATTTACCAAAACTACACACAGGTATTAATCTAAAAGCACAAGAATATTAAAATAATTGACGTGTCAAAGTTGCAACAAAAATATATGTATATACATATGTACATACTACAATTTGTTTGGCAGAGTACAACAAGCGTATTAGAGCAAGAAGATTGATTTTGTAAAGTCTCGAGTTATGATACTCTTGAAACTAGCTTGTGAATGCGTTCAAAATACACGCAGACAAACATACATATGTATATACCTTAGGGTGCCTCACTAAAACAAAGTTGTAGTTTTTCCATCGGACTTATAAAAATTATTATATTTTAAGACTACCGCCAAAAAATTGCGGATAAATATTAACATTTACGTTAGCTAGACCGATTTGAAAATATGTCCAAAATTTTCATTACATTGATTCTGTATTAATTTTTTAAAATAATTTTATGCAAATTTTATGGCGTTTTCGTTTCTATCGAAAAACTTTACCTTCTCATTGCCCTCTAAGCACAAACACTAATAATCGGGCAATGAAAAGGCAAATTTTTTTGTAGAAACGTAAACGCCATTATTTATAAAAAACATGGATTTTTGGAGGTATTTTCAAATCAGTCTAGCTCACTCAAGTCTTTTCAAAACAGCGCCAAAAATGTGGCGATGAATAGTACAAGTAATAAAAAATGCAAATTTTTTTTATGGAATAATCAACTTTTAAAGCTTTTTTTCTGGTCTTCTAGTGATGCACCCTAATATACAAATGTACATACATACACGTATCGCTCGTAGATTTCTATATGTAATTACCTATGTGTATGTTTATAAATGTTAATCAAATTAAACAATTCACAAGTCTGAAAACTGAGTCTCAAAATGTCTTAGGTTGGTTGGGTGCCTCGCCTAAATTGCCGATTTCGTATGCAGAACGGCAACAATTTATTTAGGGTAAAAAACTTGAATACGGACCTCAATTTATTTGTTTATTATCGTATTTAAAGGTTTTGTTTTTCTTTCTTATAAGCCAACAATTAAATACAAACATGCACATACATATATATTGATAGGAAATATATGTATGTAAGTATACACAAGTGCATTCATACATATGTATAAACACTGCTACTTTTGCTTTGCTTGTAAAGACAAAAGCAGAAACCTGAAAAAGGCAAACAAATTAGCCACTACTTCTGCATTTTGATTAATTTTCTGCATACCGCTTAATTACGAACTAAAATTTTCATAACCTAGAAAAAATGCAAATTTTGTAGGCATCGTCGTGCAGTAAATATGTATATTTTTTTTGTAAGTATGTTCATATGTAAATACAATATCAAATCATACGGAAAACATCTTTGTAAAAATATACAATTTAAATGTGCATACAAAATATCAATGCCTGAGTGGAAGATCGATCTATCTCGGCAACCAGTTCGAAAACGCCCTATTCCAGAAAACTTTTCAAGTACGATCCACTTCAGAATTTGATTGAAAAACACCCTATCTCATTTTTTAAGTTATGGCCACGATTGTCATTTTCAATTTATTTTTCGGACCAAAAATGGACCAAATGGTAAAAAATTTACAAATTTTTATTACATCGGGAAATTGAGTGGAGTTTATTCCTCTTTGTAAAGAAAATATGCCAATTCAGTTTTTATAACAATTTCTTTATTTTTTTATATTGCTTCCAAAGTGCATTACAATTGTATTTAAAGTTTTAAATTATAATTTGTATCTTATTTTCGTTTTTATTAGTGCTACATCAAAAAATTTGCGCTCAGCTGCTGTGGAGCTGTGAGGCAGACTAAAAATGTTATGAACTAAATCACACAATTCTCCAAAGGCCGCTTCACCCAATCCATTTTGAATCAAACTTACTTGAATCCAAAAACGTTCTGTACAGTTGTTGAAGTTACCTTCACTCAGCCTCAATTTGCGAAATTGAAATTCAATTGTGCATGCATAATTTACCAATGCAGGAGATAGCGATAGGTCGAGTAGCGGCAAAATTGATACATCAGTATCAGAAAGAACTTTATGTGGTGTAATAATTTCAATATTTTTTTAATCTTTTTTCAGTTGAAATCGAATATTATTTTCATGTGCTAAATGCTATGATTAAAGTTCTGCTACCTTTCCATATTTTTGCCAGCTACTTTAATATTGGTCACCGAGTAATTGAAATCAGCAAGAAACCGCGATATTTTTTGAAGCGTGCTTTGACAAATGATTAGCCATGCCATAATTTGTTTTCATCCACGTTAACTGTTATTTCAAAAACACTTGAAAAATATTTTCGGGATAGTGAAAAAAAACACGCCTGTCAAAAGCGCAGCACTTAAAATTAACATTTAGAGGTCACTTCTCGCGAATATCTATTTTCAATATAAATAACCCAGGAAAAATTGTTTTCAATTGTATAACTCGTTTTTGAGCCAATGTTTTGGAATGAGCGATATATATGTATTTTTGAAAGAAATTAAAAGTTATAAAAGTCTCGTGTGATTTTTCGATAAATTCAGCCCGCCAAATGTTATTCAAGGTTAAGGTCCAACATATAAAAAACTACAATTTTTTTTTTAATTTTCGCAAAATGTTAAAACTTATCACTATCTAAATATCATGAAATTTTTCTTGGAAATTTTTTAATTTTTAATTAAAAAAAAAAGAGTATGGAAGAAAATGACTGACACCGTAAAAAAAATAAAAAAATTCAATGGTAAGTCCGAGCTTCTTCAAACTTGCTTAAATTGGATGGGCTGCAAAGATGCATACTCAAAATTTGTCTAAGAAATATAATGGAAAAGCTCGAAATTCTTACGAAATATTATTATTTTTTTAATATTGCTCAATGTATGAAACTTGGATTTATACTGTTTTTGTAAAAGAATAAAACAATATAAACAGAATAAAACAATGTAAAAGAATATAAACAAATAATTAAAATTAAATAATGAACAATTAATAGCCAATATGTGGGTAGCGTATAATTGTGTTGCACACTTTATTAAGTTTTACCATTCAGAAATTGTTAAATGAGTTATTTAAAAAGAAAATTCTTCTGAAGAAAATTTGAGATTTCTGATCGAAAAATATTGATTTTCAAGAATTGTATCCCTATATAAAACACATGGTTTTGAGTCAGCTCTAAACAAAAAATAGGGTACCCTTAGCTAGCTTAGCATTTAAATTTTTTTTTGGGCCAACCTAATGTACATATATATGTATATATGTACATATAACCCTTTGACCATTATTACGGCGAATACCTGACACAATGGTTGGTCATTGGAAATGACGGGCTACGGACCATAGCTGTCGAATTATTTTGACACGTACTCTTATATAGATAATTATTTTGGCGGCGACAGAGCTACACCGCGACTGTGGTGATGATGGTGTGATATCGCTGCCGTGTTCAAAAAATTCATGTCGCTATCGACAAACTGTTTAGATTATGAAGATAATAAATTTGAAGCTGTGGCCCTTGGCTCGTTGACCGTCGTTTCCAATGTGTTTCAAGCTTGAGCTGCGTGAGTTTACACATATGTAGTGAATCGAATCAAAATACTTAAGACCGCTAAAAAAGTTGTAGTGGAAATACATTTTTTTTATAAATTTGTACAAATCTACCAATCGTGTGATTCGGCCTTTATGTTATCTAGACCATATCGACCAAGTGGATGCGAATGTTCTAACTCTAAAAGTATTCGATGCTATATCCACTGATCCGGGTGTAGTGAGGTTTGCCATCATGTGCCGTTTCTAATTGGCGCAAGTTAGCGAGAAAAAAAAAACGACTGGTGTGCTATGTTGAACTTGACTATTATAGCATTAATGAGCGAAACTACAAGTGTGAAAACATAACAAATAACCTGCTCGTATTTGCTAGAAATTTTAACAATAAAAAACTTGTTTTACTAATTTATGTTTTTCCTCTGTATTTAGTTTATTTTTTGTATAAACACCTGTCTTACGTGTATTAACAGCCACTGTTGACACTGATTACAAGTTGTTGTTGCCGATAAAAATTGTATTCGAAAATAAAATGAGTGTGTGGCATTAATTTGTTTTCAAAGAAAGTATTGTACTATGCTCGTAAGTGAATGAGTATCTGTCGAGCGATTAATAATACAAACGTACTTATGTAAAATTAATCATTGACTATTAATAAATAAATGACTAAAACTTTATTTGAAGGCAGGATGTATACATACATACGTATGTAAATCTTATCAAAATATGATTTGTCCTTATCTTAGCATAAATGGATTGATAAAGTTCAGATATTTTAAATGGTTACTGAACGTAGTTAGATACTATTTAGTAGACTATTGAAATTTCTAGCTAACAAGATGTTAGTTTGCCTTTAGATTGCATCTAAAACAAATTCATATCTATGCTTATCAGTGTTTTATTTCTTGGTAATTCAAGATATGTACTTTAATAAATCAAAAATAAACTATGTATTTGTCATATCAAGATAAAATTATTATTTTTTAATGTCTTGCTGCTTACATAAGTATGTATGTTTTTAATTATGTATGTATGTAGTTAGTCAGTTGGCGGTTTTAGTTAAAATAGTTCAGAAAACTAGATAAATTTCCTGCAGATGTGCCAAATAAAATTTCGCTTTACCTAACATGGCAGTAAAATTGTATTTAATGACGGTTATTATGAACGAACGTGATTCTTTGCAAAGTAAATACATACAACTAATCTAGTATGGCAGTTTTCTCATTGTTAAATAAGTTAATTGAGGTTTGAACTTAAGAACAACGAACTTCGTATAAAAGCAAATCCTAAAAAAAATGTCATAGCAGACGCCCCAATTATCCACCATTACGTATGTTCAACAGTCTGTCAAGCACCCTGT
>NW_023462856.1:0-794 GCF_013731165.1 Rhagoletis pomonella | reverse complement strand
TGAAACTAAAAGTTGTATGGCATGACAATAATACTAAGGTCCTATAGTTTTATCAAAATCGTAACAGTCGTTTTAATTTTTGGCTAGAAACATGGCCTCTCCGACCACTGTGCGACACTATGAAACCAAAATTTAGTGGAAACAAAGTCTTCAAAGTTAGCCATTTGTTACTTTTACCCACTTCCTTTGCTGGTACGCAAATAATAAATCCTTTAGTATGTAGTTTTTTGTTAAAAAAATTAACTAAATCATTTGTATGCTATAGAATGTGGTTTTTCACACCCACCTTGCTTATCTGATTATATTTTGTATACAGTTTGTAATACATAATAAAATTGACTAGAGAGTAATAATTTTTTAACAGATAACCTGATAACGAGGTTTTTAGGTGTGAACACCCACAATATTTAAGATAAATTGTAAATAATTCTTCTTAAATATTTTACTTTCTCGATATGCTCCTATGCCCAATAACTACATACTCAAAATTGCTCGCGAGAATTCTTCAACAAATTTGCGCTTGTGCTGTACAAATATGTCATTGCTCTAGAAAATCGTTTTTCATCTTAAAGTCCCATTTTACAAACATTTTAGTAATTGCTCTACGTACTTCTTTATGGTTCCCAGACCACTTCCATAATATCAAACTTGTTTTCAGAATTCAAAAGTTAACTAGGTACCAGCCATAAAATGAAATATTGAAAAATATGTACTTTGCAATTCAAATTTTGTCGAAGACATCAAAAAATAACGTTAAAGACAGCTCTATGTGTACAGCTGTACAGATGCATGGA
>NW_023462855.1:0-16742 GCF_013731165.1 Rhagoletis pomonella | reverse complement strand
TTGCAGGAATCAGAAAGAAAAAATGTACAAGTGAGTATATGTAATTGGCTTACAAAAAATAGCAAAATAAAATGAGAAGGAGAAATATGAAATGATGCAGGGTGCCACATATATCAAAAGAAAGATAAATCGATTGCCTTTCTTTTGATTATAATATTATTAAAATCGCTTAACTTTCTTATAGAAATTTTCCAACTTTTTAAACATCTATGTGCAAATGAGTAATACTAATAATAAGAAAATAAGCCAGCGCATATGTATGTATGTAAAAAATATATTTATTAATGTTAATTACAAGTTTTATTCATAATATTGATTATTAAGTAT
Organism: Rhagoletis pomonella; assembly: GCF_013731165.1. Lineage (NCBI taxonomy): Eukaryota > Metazoa > Arthropoda > Insecta > Diptera > Tephritidae > Rhagoletis > Rhagoletis pomonella. Next base: position 16,415 of record NW_023462855.1, on the reverse strand, counting down.
GTATATCATGCATTTTGAAAATAAATTTTGCAAAATAAAAATCAAAACATTTTAGGATTTTTTATTTAAAGTTCTAAGGTCATTTTGAATTGGCTGTGAAGAAAATGCAACCCTGAGCCGGCTGAAGGGGGCAATGCTAGACGAGTGTAGCTATATGTTTTCCTTACGAAGTATCTGAATGAGTGCGACAGTGATGCAAGGCTGACACGTACAGGGGGAAAGTGGTGACAATCTGCACACCGCCCATACAAATGTCACCAGTTTTGTCACCAGTTTTGAAGTGACCGAAACCCGCGGTTTCACCAGATTTTTCACCACTTTTGGCTGGCAGGGTAGTTGCGTTCCTTATCTCCCAGAAATAGTCAGAAAAAGTCCGAAGTAGTCAGATTTTGTCCAAAAAGCGTTCCTTAACTCGAAGTACAGTGACAGTGAAGAAGTGACAGTAAAATTGAGAGAGCAACACTCAGTGAGAGTGACTCTCTTCAGTCCGAAGTAGTCAGATTTAGTCAGAAGAATTTTTTCTGGCAAAATCCTGGAAAGTGTCAAAATCAACTGAGTTTAAATTAACGGAAATTAAAGAATACACAAAAAGTGAGAATAATATTAAAAGTAAAAAAATGGAATTGAAATTGGAAGGAGGGAAAAAATAATTGATATAGTAAGTGTTTATTGTGCTTGTGTAAATGTGTTTTGTACATACATTTCCATTCTTATTTGACGTTAGTTTTGTTGTTGCCATTCTTTGAACTAAAAATTTGGTTTTTTGGGTTCCGTTACTTTTCCTGTTATTCTATTGTAGTGAGCGCATTTTTCTTACGCTCTGGCATTTTGACACTTTTCAGATTTTAGTCCAAAAAGATAAGGAATGAACCTAATAGCTTTGTTTCTTAACGTATAATTATAACAAATTTTTACTGGATTCTGCTGGAATGTGTTTCTTAACACAAAAAATTTGCAGAAGAGAGCCAAAAAGAGAGCATAAGTAACCGAGAGAGTTGCAAATTTCTGCTGGCGAAATTTCTGCCAACAGAAATTTGCAGTCATATGTTTAAAAAGCTGCTGTTCAAAACGCACAAGGAAAAAGTTGGCAAGTTTATTTTACTTCGTTTTAATAAAACAAATAGAGTGCATCGTTATCAAAACACATTGAAATATTGCAGAATGTAAGGATTTGTGCATGCATTTGAAGATGTGTGTGTGTATACTGTGATTGCAAATTTCTGCTAGTTTTCGTTTCTTTACTTTTTCCTCATTCGATCTCTTTGTGCGTAAATTTATATTCTTCGCCAATCTGCTATCAACAGCTGTAAAAAGTTAAGAAACACTCCTAATTATCACTAGTTGCGTTCCAGCAGCAGGACGAATGGCAGGTTTTGCAGGATTTTACAGGAACAGCTGTTTTCGCCATTAATAAACCTTATGTAAGGTGTCGTGCGGGAACAGCTTCCTGTAAAATCCTGTAAATTCCTGCCACAGTATATACAGTAATAAACCTTTTCGCAGTTTTTCACCATTTGGTCCCCGAGGAGTAATTTTGGGTTGTGTGCAGCGTTTTCGTTTTGCACGCACGGCAACACTTAAGGCCGGTCCACATCCCAATAAGCACCAAAAAAATATTTCTCCAACCTTGGAGAAATTCATAGTTCTCAAGTTGATATCCAACATTCTCCAACTCATCTCTAACCGACGCGCAGATACGTAAAAAGTGATAGAGAAACGAATTTTTAATTATCAAGTGAAAAACGAAAGCTATATAAAGAGGAAAATTACCAACAAAAAGTAAATAATCTTCAAAGTATCCTCAAATAATCTGGAAAGAAAATAAAACGCGAAGTGAATCAAGTGGCAAAATTACTGTCGGACTGTATACTGAAGTGAATTATTATAATACGATATTGATTAACTACATAATACAAAAGGAGTAATAAAATGAAAAATTAATTCATCTATGTATGTCGCTTCAATCAAAAAGGTATAAGGTATTTTACTATTTCAATCTCAGTATTTCAATGATATGTTTGAGACCAATTGGAGAATTACATTGGAGTTCAAGTTGAGAACTAGCATTTTCTCAACTTGAGAAACAGTCCTTTTTTCATACAAAGAAAAATGCCCTTTTTGCTGAGAACGCTATGATCCTCCACTTGAGGTACTGTTGAGAAACAACATTGGAGATTTGAGAATTACCTTAGTTCAACTTAACCTCAAGTTGAGCTCAAACCTAAATGTTTATTGGGATCAGGGATGAAAAATTTAAATTTCAGATTGTACCTAATATCATAAAATAAATGTACCTAAATGAGACAGATTGTACCTAAAAAAAGTTACATCACTCATTTGTAGTTTTTTTATAAATTTTATTTAAAACATGAATAAAAAGGATGGATGTACTTTAAACATGATTCGTGTTTTTTTTTAACTGAGCCTATATCTATAGATTATAGTTTAATGGGAATCGGAGAAGCGTTGTTTTTGTCTAATTATGACTACTGAGAAATATTGCCGAAAAAGACAAAAAACACACTTTGCGAAGTATCTTTCTTTATCCAGCAACAACACGAAAAGTCTGCTAATTTATAATAATAATAATAGATTGGCGCTTACACATATGTTAGTGTTGGGCCGAGCTTTTCCTCCGATTTGTGGCGTCCGCCTTGATGTTGTCACACAAAGCGGAGGGACCTACAGTTTTACGCCGACTCCGAACGGCGATTATATTTTTATGAGAAGAATAGAAATACACTCGGAGGTTTGCCATTGCCTGCCGAGGGACGACCGCTGTTAAGAAAAAACCTTTTTTCTATATTTTTGCGATATTTCCTGGACCAGGGTTTGAACCCTGGTGCTGCGGAGTGGAAGCACGCACTGCTTACCACTACACCACAGCGGCCGACATGCTAATTTATGCGATTCCTTCTAATAGGTGCAACAAGTCTAGAGAAAATAATCTAATTGCCGTAAGTAACTTCGAAAGCATTTTAAATATATTTCCAGAAATCAAAACGCGAATATGGGTCAATAATAATAATTGTACCTAAAATCTACTGACTGTACCTAATGTACCTTTAAGTCATCAAACGTCGGAAAAAGGTAGAATTGTACCTACTTTTTCATCCCTGGTCCACGTAGAAATTTCTCGTTGGCTTTGGCGTTGGCGTTATCATATCAACCAATACATTCAAACGAATTGTCAAATAAGCATATTTACAATTTTAGTTTTGTCTATCTGGATTACTGTATACTGTGATCCGGACGAGGTTTCAAGGATAATCGCAACAATTGGTGTCAGAAGTGGGATTGTTAAATAAATCCCGAAGGATAAACTTTTGAAAATGGCAAAAATTCAAGACCTAAAGGTCGAGAAACTCAAACAGAAGTTGGAGAAGCGAAATTTAGCAACCTCCGGAAGAAAAGTGGAGTTGCTATCTCGGCTGCGAGAGGCTATGGAAGCAGAAGGATTCGACGTGGGCAAATACGACTTCCAGGGTAAACCCGACGATACATCCGCAAAGGACGAACAGAAGGATGAGGCTGCATGTTCGTCGAAGGATGTGCATCAGACATCCGAGAAGGTTGAAGAACAGCAAAAGGCTCCTTCGTCGTCAACAGCTATGGACATGAACACGTTATTGGCTGTCATGTCACAGATTTCATCCCAGCTGCAAGTGCAGGAAACACGCATGTCATCGCAGCTGGAAGCACAGCTTGAAGCACAAAGGTCGCAGTTGTCGTCAGATGGTTCATCGCAGATACAAGCGCTGGAGACACGTATATCATCAGCGGTATCAGCACAGATGTCATCCCAATTGGAAGCACAGGACGCAAAGATTGCACAAATACAGGAAAAAATCGAAGAGAGACAGGACAAAGTCGAGGCTAAGATGGGCGAGTTAGAAGGTCGACTCCGAGACTTGCAGTTGAATCGTCCAGCCGCTTCGACGAACGCTCCCAAGGTAAAAACTCCATCCTTTGACATGGAGCATGGAGGATAAATCCGCTACTCTGTTCGTTGCATTAAAAGGACCTGCAGCGGAAATCTTGCAGACTATTCCTGACTGTGAAAGGAACAATTACGATGCATTGATGGGGGCCGTGGAAAGACGCTATGGTAGCGAGCACAAGCGACAGATCTAACAGATGTAGCTGGAGAATCGCTGCCAAAAGTCCAACGAGACTCTACAGGAATTCGCTTCAGAGATCGAGAGGTTGGCTCACTTGGCTATTGGAAACGCATCTGGTGAACACCTCGAAAGGGTAAAGATCCAGAGGTTCATCAACGGAATGCGGGACGTGTATACCAAGCGAGAGACGTACGCGAATCCAAAGCCAACATTTGCTGAAACTGTCTCGTATGCTCAGACGCGTGAAACGGCGGCGCTCCTAAGTAGACCAGCCTACAAAGCACATCGAGACAAATGAAATGCTGAAGAAGATTATCCAACTGCTGGGCGAGAAAAAGAATGGCTCTGGCAAATGTTTTAAATGTGGAAGCCAGCGATTGCAGCGCAAGTTCCAGTGGGCCCAGCAATTCAGCAGGACGCAAACGCAGGGCTGAAGGAGACAAAGCCAACTCCAATCAGTCGTTAAACTGAAACGAGTCAGCAGGAAGGGCCGCGTGCTGGCTCCAGAAGTTGAAGGGCCCATAATCTCCGTCTCACAAATTGGCCGGAAAGCATGCAACCTCACTGTTGGTGGACGTGTGAATGGGTAGGACCGAGTGCTGACAGTGGATACTGGAGCATCACATTCCATTATTCGGCCTGATGTGGCTACTTTTTATGTGAAGCCACTACCTGGAGCAAAGCTGCAGACTGCAACTGGTGAGCGAACCCAAGTGTTAGGAGAAGTACTATGCCTCGTACACGAAGTTTATTGTGGCAGACATTGTGGATGAAGTCATCATCGGCGTGGATTTCCTACTTGGGCGAGGCATGAATATTGACCTCCAGGGAATGATCCTAACCTATGAAGACAGAAAAGTGCCACTTAGGGTTGGTTACGACAACCAGTGCTGCAGCAGACGGTTGGTCTTAGAGGAAGTGCCGAAAATTCCACCAGAAACGGAAGTGGTTAGTTGGGCACAGGTTGACAGTGATGGAGACGAAATGGTTTCGTCAGGAGAAGGAAGCGGTTCACCGATACAGGAAAAGCGTGACGGTTTCACCAGCTCAGTGAAGAAGAAGTCGCAACAAGGAAGTGGTCATGGCAAGCCAGGCAGTGTTTCCGGCTGGAGGAAGGCCGCTAAACCATGGAAGCGGCTGTGGAAGCAGTAGCGCGCTTTGAAGTGTCCCGAAAAAGGTGGTCGGAAAAGGCGAGCAGTTAAGCCGGAAGCCAAGGATGAGGTTATACATGTCTGGTCAATGAGGTTGACGCCGGCGAAAGAGCGAGATGCGGAAACACTTGGCAAGTTTCAGCGTGAGGAACCGGATTTAGCAAGATGTGCTAAAGGCAGTGCAGCACGAAGGCAGGAGCCTGGGTGTCATGGACTGATGATGCGACATAGATCTGGCGAAAAGGGATCCCACGAGAAGAGACATGGTCTGGCCACCACCAGTGACAGAAGCACGAGCATGTGAGATGGTGCACTCCCGGAGATAATCCGGAAGCATCGTCTAGTAACGCATTGTGGTTGTACATGTCGCGGCAGAAGAAAAGCTTCACCTCCAAGCAAAGACGTGACTGGAAAGATCCGTTTACGATTGACAATCGGCTGGAGGACGCAGTGCATCGAATCCAGGCAATGGGGAGACCGAGGACCAAGATGAAAGTGGTCCACTTGGAAAGACTTGCAGCGGTTGGAGCGGCAAGTATGTCTGCTCGGGACGATCAGACTTGGTGGAGGGCAGTGTTGCGAATACTGCGGCAACACAAAGCGAACAACGAGAAATAGGCAGAATGTTCGAGGAATGATGTAAAATGTTCCACAAAGAGAAACGTCAAGTTTGATGAACACTGCGAACAGCGAGAGAAAGAGAATGAGCGATGAACTTCAGAACGTACGAGAGTTGCCATGAGTGCGAGCGCAGGTATATAAGAGCCACGACACAGCGGAGTTGGGGAGCTACAAGTCAGCAAGCTCCAAGTAAAGTGAGCAGAGAAGTGAGTTGCGAATAAGCAAGCTATAAGTTTAAGGGCCGGTTATTCAATGTCTGGTTAACACTAATCTGCGGTTAAACATCGTTACCGACGTCTTCGACTCCATGCATATAACAGGGAGTCGGTAACGTCGATAACGATGTTTACCCGCAGATCAGTGTTAACCAGACATTGAGTAACCGGCCCTATTGTGTTAACAAGTTTAGAAAAGCGTTGTTATTGCTTTAACAAGTATTGTAAAGTGTTTTTACTGTATTAGCGACCCTGCCATCCAAAAGTGGTGAAAAATCTGGTGAAACCGCGGGTTTCGGTCACTTCAAAACTGGTGACAAAACTGGTGACATTTGTATGGGCGGTGTGCAGTTTGTCACCACTTTCCCCCTGTACGTGTGAGACTTGCATCACTGTCGCACGCATTCAGATAATTCGTAAGGAAAACATATAGCTGCCCTCGTCTAGCATTGCCCCCTTCAGCCGGCTCAGGGTTGCATTTTCTTCACAGCGAATTCAAAATAACCTTAGAAATTTTAAATAAAAAATCCTAAAATGTTTTGATTTTTATTTTGCAAAATTTATTTTCAAAATGCATAATATACATAGTTAATAATCACTATTATGAATAAAAATTGTAATTAACATTAATAAATATATTTTTACATACGTACATATGTGGTTGCTTAATTTCTTATTATTAGTATTACTCATTTGCACATAGATGTTTAAAAAGTTGGAAAATTTCTATAAGAAAGTTAAGCGATTTCAATAATAGTATAATCAAAAGAAAGGTAATCGATTTACCCTTCTTTTCATATATTTTAACAGTTGCAAATCATTTATAGAGGTTCACAAAAATTCAGTTTCATTACAACTTTGCAACATTTTATTGCGTTTTTTCGACTCATATATAGACATTTTCAAAAGTTGCAAGATTTCTATAAAAAAGTTTAGCCATTTTAACAATATTATAATCAAAAGAAAGGTAATCGATTTACCTTTTTTTTTGATATTTATTAACATTTGCAAATCATTTACACTAGTTCACAAAAAATCAGTTTTGTTACAAGTTTGCAAAATTTGACGAGTTTTTCACTTCTTACATATAGATCTTTTCAAAAGTTGCAAAATTTCTATAAATTAGTTAATTGATTTTAACAATATTTTAATCAAAAGAAAGGTAATCGATTTACCTTTTTTTTGATATTTATTAACATTTGCAAATCATTTACACTAGTTCACAAAAAATCAGTTTTGTTACAACTTTGCAAAATTTGACCACTTTTCCACTGCTTACATATAGATCTTTTCAAAAGTTGCAAAATTTCATTAATTAGTTAATCGAATTTAACAATGTTATCATCAAAACAATGGTAATCGATTTACCTTTGTTTGTATTAGTAGTTAAAAAATATTTTAAGTGGTTTACAAAAATTCACTTATATTCTTATAACTTTGCAAAATTTTACCACTTTTTCACTGTTTATATATAGCTGTTTACAAAAGTTGCAAAATTGTTATGAAAACGTAGAGCGATTTTAACGGTGTTATAATCAAAAGAAAGGTAGTCAGTTTACCTTTCTTTTGATATGTATTAACAGTTGCAAATCATTTATGGTGGTTCGCAAAAATTAAGTTTTCTTACAACTTTGCAAAATTTGACAAGTTGGACCTACACTTTGAAGGTGCTCCTGGCGTTGAAGGTGCTGAGGGCGGAAGGTACTCATGGTGCTCCTGGCGATGAAGAAGCTGAGGGTAGAAGGTACTGGTGGTGCTCCTGGCGATGAAGAAGCTGGGGGCAGAAGGTTCTAATGGTGCTCCTGGCGATGAAAATGCAAGCGTTGAAGGTGCTGATGGTGAACCCAAATCTGTAAACAAACAAAAATATCAATTAAAATTTATAAACATATAAAAAGTTTCAATACATACCTTAAGAATGTGACTAAGTCGCTGCTGTTTTGCTATCTAAAAGAAGAAATAACATTATAATTAAATAAAATTGTTAAATACGTATTCTTACCTTCAAAATTTTCGCAAAGTGACATTTCTTCACAGTATGTATACTGTCATCAAAACTCCGATGTTTCTAACTTGCTCGCTCTAATGCATAGAATTCTTATTAGAGTACGAATTCTTATCGGGTATGCAGCTCTAACAAAGGGACATTTTTTTGACAGTTCGAACAAAAAATTTGTAAGTGTGTGGGTGAGATGACTAAAAAGTTGTGAATGTGTTTGTAAATCGTTTGAATTTCAGGAGAAAGTGGGGAGCCGTGGCTGCCAGGGGAGTATTGTAAATTGTTTTTTGTACAATAAAGTTAATTGTACTACAATTTAGTCATCGTTAGCATTTATTTAACAATCCAGCGATACGAACCGAAGGATATTTTGGAAATTCGGACGACGTTTCAAGGATAATCGTAACAGTTGGGGTGTTCACAGTTCGTTCCAAATTGTGTCTGAAAATGTAGACGTCTACATTTTGAGACATTTTTAGCATCAAACTGTGAGCACCCCTTTCTAGTAGTCGTCGCAAAATCGTCTCAAAACTTTGCTGGTGTTGCCAGACATTTCTTCCTCGCATGCATTTTTTATATGTCGCCTTTCGAGTTTTTTTCTGAAAAATTGTAATTATTTAACTTAATTACCAATTCGTAATATTTGTTATTTCTTTTCCTTGATTTGTTTCTTTTTATCAGAAATTGCGCTCAAATTAAATGCAAATACAGAAAAAGTGCCCAATAAATAAAAAAAATGTGAATAGTATTGCTATAATGCAACCCTGCTGCGAGGTTGCAAAATGTAGACGCGTAAAAAACATACCTTTGAGTGTGACAAAATGTAGACGGCGTCGTTTTCCAATTTTGTATGGGAAACAACAACACCACAGATTTTACGGTTAGAAAACGTCTTAAAATGTAGACGTCTACATTTTGAGACACTATTTGGAACGAACTGTGAACACCCCAAGTATTTATTGACGTGATCCTAGTATCGTGATATTTATTGACGGTGTAGTATGCAGTATTGACGGAGCGTGATCCATATCGCAAACCTTCTAAAAATTTTGAAATCTGGATCGCGGATCGCAATATTGTTAATAAATATTGCACGTGTAGCACTTTCAAAACGCGATCCATACATTTAGGGCCGGTTACTCAGGGCCGGTTGTTCAATGTCTGATTAGCACAAATCGGAGGTAGAAGCTCCGGTTAAGCACAACTACTGCTTTATCGATCACATGTTACATGCATGATGTCGAAATCGTCGATAGTGTAGTGGTAGTGATAACCAGACATTGAACAACCGGCCCTCAATATCTGGTTAACGATAATCTCCCGTTAAACATAGTTATCGACGTTACCGACTCCCTGTTGTATGCATGGAGTCGAAGACGTCGATAAAGATGTTTAACCGCAGATTAGTGTTAACCAGACATTGAGTAACCGGCCCTTAGTCAGTACATCTTGTACTCTCCTAATGCGAACATCGAAAACGTATTCGCTATGCCTTCGTTTTCGTTGCTTAAAACCTTTCAAAACAAGTTGAAAAAATTTTAATTAACATTGGAAATTTTAAAATAATTGTGGAATGCATTATCTGTACATTATTCGTACAAAAAAAAAATATTTTCTTGCATCATAATAAGAGTTCCGCACAAAAATTAGGGCAATACTGACGCGATAAATATTGAACATGTAGCATTCGTCCATCAATATGGATCCCGATCCAAATATCGTGATAATTACTGACAAACAGGGTGGAAGCGGAGCCGAAGATGAAGATGAAGATGGATCCGAAGACGAATTGTTTGCGTTGCGGCCAAGCTGGCGAGTGTACATAGTGGAAGATGAATATGAAGATTTGTTTCTAAATAAAACCTTTTTTTAGATAAAATCAAAAGAAAATAAAGAAAAAAATTCTTGAAATTATTTGTATAGGACAACTTTTGGAGAATTTCACCACTTGTATTATGTGTTACGGCAAGACGGACAGACATTTTTCGAATATGCAAGAATGCCAATTAATACGTTTGATTACATTTTGCCCAATTTCTTGAAAAGCGTGTTTTTTCACAATTGCAAACAGTTAAATAAATTTTAAACAACTCATCGCAGCAAGCGATTCGTCTTTGAAAACAGTACCGCACAGTTTCAAGCTGACTGCTTGCGCAACGTCTTCATCTTCGTCTTCGTTTTCGTTAGCACTGTCATCACTTTCACATGTTTACTACTGCACTGTTTTTCGTCTTCGGCTTCGTCTTCATCTTCATCTTCGGCTTCGCTTCCACTCTGTCTGCAACCTAATAATTTCTGTTGGAAAGCGTTTCCTAACTTAGGGTTTACACCGGACACAACTGCCATGACAATAGCAATACATGCACACTTTTCCACCAATACATGCATACATTTCCATTGGAACAATTTTGACATTGTCTTGACAGCATTGTCCAATGTAACCACGCCGTAAACAAAAACCCTAGCAGAAACTAGCAGCTCTCTCGTTCTTTAGCTCTTTTGTTGTTGGCTCTTCTGCTAATTTCTGCTAGTAAAAGTTCTACTAGCAGAAACTAGCAGCTGTCAAAATGGACAAACAAAAATTCGCGCCAAAGATTTTCAATAGTCAAATACACCGATCAGCTGATTACTTGGTAATTGCTGCTAGTTTTGCGTTTCTTAACTTTTTCGTTATTTCGCTCTCTGTGAGCGTAATTCTTACAATTTTCTCATTCATCTTCTTCCTGATAATTAGCTACTAGAAAAGAAAAGAAACAAAGCCAATAATACAAGGTGTTGTCGGCTGGAAGCTTCTCGCTCTAATTCCGCCATATTGACTGCCTAAAGCCCAAAATACAATAGCGCAGTGACAGTGGCAGTGTTAGTTTTTAAAATCAGCTCTTACTGCTAATGTTGGCAGTCACTGCCGTAGCAAATACGGCGTTGTCAGTGACTGCTTTTTTTGACATTCCCTTTTGTTTGTTTATATTTTTGTTGTTGCCTTTTAGGCTTCAGTGACATAAACATGCCTTCTGCTGCGATGAAGGCAGTGGCAGTGAATTTAGATTTTGGGCTGAACTGAGCAGTACTGCTAGCTGCCACTGCTGTATTGTGAGTCGCCTCATTGGACACCACACTTTCTAAAAAACAGATGATTTCGAAAAACTGCCACTGCGAACTGCGTTATTGTGTTTTGGGCTTTAGGTGAAGCAGTGTTACTTCTTTAACAATTCTTTGCCTAATAATACAGTTGTATGTTTTCTATTATTTCTCAGTATACACGGTTTATTTTCTTACAAAGGTATTTTATCTTATTTTATTTCATTTCATTACGAATATACTATAAACTAGTAATTTTTAGAAAAAAAAAACCGACTTCAACTCCCATATAAAAAAAAATATATATATATATATATCTCATGATCCGCTGATCGGATCTTAACCAGATAAGTATGGGACCACCTCTGAGACACTACCTTTCCGATGCAAAAACAATTATCGAAATCGGTTGACGTGGTCCAAAGTTATGCGGTAACATACATAAAAAAAAAAAAAAAAAAAAAAAAAAATATTCCGACGAACTGATAACCTCCTCCTTTTTTGGAAGTCGGTTAAAAAGAAAATTTTGTTTAGAAGAAATAAGAAATTTATATTTTTTCCCCAAACGGGGATTAATTTCTTCCCATTTTTCTTCTTATTCTACAAAGCTAAGGCGGTATCAAGACGAGCTGTCACAACTGATACAAACTTTTATTATTGCATTAAGCGAAGCGCACATAAGCGCGATTCGCACATTGCGAATCCGCAGAGCTATAAATTACAACAATACGACCCATATATTTTAATGAGCTAGCGCACACTTGCACGATTCCGTCGCTGCGAATTTTTCGAACATTCAATGTTCTTCTCTTTTGACGCGTTCGAAACGCGGCTTGCAGCGTCTTGAAGGCGTTAAGTAAGAGGAAGAAAGGTGTCGTAGCAATAAGTTCAAAGAAAAAAAAAAGTGTGATGTAAAAAACTAATAGAACACGTTCGTAATAATACTATTTTGTACGATTTGGACACGCTGAGTGCAAAAATATACGAAAAAAGGGAAAATAGAGTGAATTGTACATATTCGACGCGAAAAAAATCGCGCAAGTGTGGGCACGTTTGCGGATTCGAAGTTAACAACCGAATTCGCAACGTATTCGCAGCAATAGAATGGCGCTAATGTGCGCTTCGCTGTATGACTAAGGGCCGGTTACTCAATGTCTGGTTAACACTAATCTGCGGTTAAACATGGTTATCGACGTCTTCGACTCCATGCATATAACAGGGAGTCGGTAACGTCGATAACGATGTTTAACCGCAGATTAGTGTTAACCAGACATTGAGTAACCGGCCCTAAAACTTCTTACCAAAAACAAAGGAACAAGTGCAGAATAAGGTGCGTTTTTCAAAAATTCCCCCTTTGCCACTCCATAGTAGCACCTGCAATATAAGTTTGCACCAAAAAATGTATATACCATTAGATTTAGAAAAAATGGGCGCACCACGTCCACTTCTTCGTTTTTTCTTAGCTTAACGGTCCGTACTCTGAACTTGGAGGGGAACAGGGCGTAACACCTCCCACACCCAATTCTAGGGAGGGCATGAACGGCTGTTCCCAAAAATGTAACTCCCAAATGCTTAGGAAACCTATAGGTCCGTAGGGAGCCCAAATGGGCACAAATCAAATTTTTTCGCTTGTTTCGAGTATATAACACTTCTTGTGCATAAAAGCGAAGACCCCAGGCTTCTTTGAAAAAGTTCATTCTGCGTAGTCGGCCTTCGCCCGCGATTAGTGATTATAACCCTCACTAAGGGCCGGTTTCTCAATATCTGGTTAACACTAATCTGCGATTAAACATCGTTATCGACGTCTTCGACTCCATGCATACAACAGGGAGTCGGTAACGTCGATAACGATGTTTAACCGGAGATTAGTGTTAACCAGGCATTGAGTACCCGGCCCTCCGTACCTCCGTACCGTCAATTCGTTTCAAGTTTTCTTGTCTCTTTTGATCTTTTCGTTGCTTCCCATTTAAAGAACCAAGGACTTGAATTCAATTAAAGTTTACGCGTGTGGAAGCAAATAGAAAACACAAAAGAGAATGCGAAAAAAATTGCTTTCAAGACTTGACGTGTCTGAAACGGGACCTAGAGTTGGTTAGCGCTGTTGTTAGCACTGTTCAGCTGATGAGGGCTGCAGAGCTGGTTTGCACTGTAGACCTGTTACACGGAACAGGGTTGATATGTGTTGTAGAGCAGGTATGCACTATAGAGCTGTTAAAAGTGATAGAGTTGATATGTGCTGTAGAGCTGATGAGCACTGCAGAGCTGGTTTGCATTGTAGAGCTTTTAAGGGCCGGTTGTTCAATGTCTGATTAGCACAAATCGGAGGTAGAAGCTCCGGTTAAGCACAACTACTGCTTTATCGATCACATGTTACATGCATGATGTCGAAATCGTCGATAGTGTAGTGGTCTGATAACCAGACATTGAACAACCGGGCCTAAAAGGAATAGAGTTGGTATGTGCTGCAGAGCTGATGAGCACTGTGGAGTTGGTTTGCACTGCAGAGCTGTTAAGAGGAAATTAGTTGGTATGCGCTGTAGAACTGGTGCGCGGAATAACTTGATTTTTTTTGCAATTTTCTCGTCTTTATTTTCATTCTTTACTCTGAGTACCGACTATGTGGTGAATATTTATTGAGTTACCGAGTCATATTTTTTTTAGAAGTGAGTCTGAGAGTGCGACACACTGCTGGGAGTCAGCTCAACAGCACCGCTCAGCGCTGAGTTACCCATCTCTACATTTTCGGGGATGAATACGCCAGGGATGAAATTATTGGTACCCATGCCTACTAAGCACGCAGGGTAGCTTTTGAGAAACACAAAATTAATTAGCTCAAAATAGTTTCAAAAAGTATAGTGTAAAACGAAATTTATTGAATAATTCTACGTAAAATATATACGTAAATTACTTACTATGTAAACGAAATTGAGATAGATATAGACAAATGTATACATAAATGCGTAGAATGAATAGAGAAGTCGATTAAGCCATGTCTGTTTGTCCGTCCGTCTGTCCGTCCGTCCGTGTACACGATAACTCGAGCAAAAATAGAGATATCTTAACGAAACTTGGTATGTGTACTTCTTTTCAGCGTAGGAAGGTATTGAAAATGGGAAAAATCGGATAATAACCACGCCTACCTCCCATATAACGGTAGTTTTCAGAAATACAAAAACTACGATATTTTAGTAACTACTGAAGATTATTCACTCAAAATTGATATTTACTAAAAATTTTAGACGAAAAATAAGAATATTATAAATTTTTGGAAAATGGGCGTAGCCACGCTTACTTGTCGTTACATGTGTATATCTCGGTAACCGCTACACTAATTTCTTCCAAACTTTCCACAGTTGTTGGCCTTGGTACAGCATACCAAATGGCCGAAAATTTGTAAAATCGGACAATAACCACGCCCACATCCCATATAACGGTAATTTAGAGAAATACAAAATCTTCTATAAATCAGTTAAGGCGCGTATTCATAGTCCAGCCACTAAGTCGAAACTAATAAAGTTGGAACTTAAATTTAAGTACCAACTTAAAATTCACTTCTATTCATAGTCGCATTTCAGACTTCTACTAAGCAGTTTTAACTTAGTTTTACGATATAGCAAAACGAGTGTGATAATGTATCGATTTTTCTTTACGATATTTTGGAAAAATTGCATTTTTATTAAATAATGTCAAGTTTGATCATCCGTTTATGCAATTTTTACTTTCATTGCATGTTTATGCAAAAGAATAAGGTAAGTTTATTGTTAATTGTGTGAAATAGCCAGAAGTACCGCAATGATGTGAAGTCGATGTTTATCGAAAGCATGCTGTGAAACATACAAACAATTATCTAAATGTTATGCGCTAATTTGCTTTAAAACAACAAGCTTGAAATTGACTAATTATATTAGCATTTATATATGTAAATCATTCCAATTATAAAATTGTGATGTAGCCTTATTCGAATTGTAATACGTATTTAATTTCATCTTCCGATTCAAATGGATCGCTCTTTGTAGATTTCAATTGGAGATAATTCAATATTATCAAAATCACGCTCTGCCTCCTAAATTTTTACAATTTCGTCATTTTTCTTTCATTTAATAAAATACTTCTTCCTAGGTACGACTTAATTGCATCTGCAGCCGAAACTAAATTTTAAGTTGGTACTTAGGCAGAAAAGTCGAAACTAAGGCGACTATGAATAGCTTTAGTTGTAACTTAGGAAAGTTTCGACTTAGTTGTGAACTAAATATGACTATGAATATGCGCCTAAATATTTAAGCTAATTTATTCAAAATTGATGCTTGCAACAATTCTTTTCCAAGAATTAGTTTATGATACAATTTTGGAAAACGGGCGTGGCACCGCCCACTTATGATCACATATATGTATCTCGGTAACCGTTCTACCAATTTGCACCAAACTTGGTGTGGTTATTGTGCTTGCCACATAAAAGCAAAACGTTGAAAATTATTGAAATCGGACAAAAATTACGGTCGCTTTTCATTCAACGGTAAACTTCAGAAATGCTTGAAACTTCAATATTTCGGCTTACCATGTAGCGGTAGCTTTCGGAAAGGTCAAAACCATATATTTAATACTTGCGCCGGGTATTTAAAGTTCAGCTCCGCCTGAACTTAGACTTTCTTATTTGTTATATTACTGGTTACTGAACCCTAAATCTCAAGTCTCACTCTAGGATAAGCTCTTATTCTATTCATCTGTTCTAAAAAGGGTATGGACATATGGAATACAATTATGGGGCTCGGCAGACCCTCCAATATAGAAATAGATAGATGGCCTAGCAAGTAAGGAAGTCGAGTTTTAATTCGCTTAACCATAATGCATTCGTATCAATACATACATCCATAGCATATGTGTTTTGTACACTTTGAGACTATGTAGCTCATCGTGCCATACATGAACAAAAGAAAGAAGAGGGTTAATGTAGTCAAATATATGAATTGTTTACATTTAAATTTTCAAATATGTGTACGTCATATATTGATTTCACTTTGTTTATTACATTATGCTACTGTCTATACTGTGTTTTAAATGCAGCAAAAACGCTGCACTACGGGGTGTGCATAGCTCAGTGGTTACGGGCCAACCTAATATTACCGGCGTGAATTTTTCTACGCACGCACGCCAGTTTTTCACATTTGAGTTGAGTTGGAAATAAGTTTCCGTGTGTGATTTTTCAGAGTTGCATTTCTGTCAAATTTCAGAA
>NW_023462854.1:0-16743 GCF_013731165.1 Rhagoletis pomonella | reverse complement strand
TTGCAGGAATCAGAAAGAAAAAATGTACAAGTGAGTATATGTAATTGGCTTACAAAAAATAGCAAAATAAAATGAGAAGGAGAAATATGAAATGATGCAGGGTGCCACATATATCAAAAGAAAGATAAATCGATTGCCTTTCTTTTGATTATAATATTATTAAAATCGCTTAACTTTCTTATAGAAATTTTCCAACTTTTTAAACATCTATGTGCAAATGAGTAATACTAATAATAAGAAAATAAGCCAGCGCATATGTATGTATGTAAAAAATATATTTATTAATGTTAATTACAAGTTTTATTCATAATATTGATTATTAAGTATGTATATCATGCATTTTGAAAATAAATTTTGCAAAATAAAAATCAAAACATTTTAGGATTTTTTATTTAAAGTTCTAAGGTCATTTTGAATTGGCTGTGAAGAAAATGCAACCCTGAGCCGGCTGAAGGGGGCAATGCTAGACGAGTGTAGCTATATGTTTTCCTTACGAAGTATCTGAATGAGTGCGACAGTGATGCAAGGCTGACACGTACAGGGGGAAAGTGGTGACAATCTGCACACCGCCCATACAAATGTCACCAGTTTTGTCACCAGTTTTGAAGTGACCGAAACCCGCGGTTTCACCAGATTTTTCACCACTTTTGGCTGGCAGGGTAGTTGCGTTCCTTATCTCCCAGAAATAGTCAGAAAAAGTCCGAAGTAGTCAGATTTTGTCCAAAAAGCGTTCCTTAACTCGAAGTACAGTGACAGTGAAGAAGTGACAGTAAAATTGAGAGAGCAACACTCAGTGAGAGTGACTCTCTTCAGTCCGAAGTAGTCAGATTTAGTCAGAAGAATTTTTTCTGGCAAAATCCTGGAAAGTGTCAAAATCAACTGAGTTTAAATTTACGGAAATTAAAGAATACACAAAAAGTGAGAATAATATTAAAAGTAAAAAAATGGAATTGAAATTGGAAGGAGGGAAAAAATAATTGATATAGTAAGTGTTTATTGTGCTTGTGT
This sequence comes from Rhagoletis pomonella, assembly GCF_013731165.1. Taxonomy (NCBI): domain Eukaryota; kingdom Metazoa; phylum Arthropoda; class Insecta; order Diptera; family Tephritidae; genus Rhagoletis; species Rhagoletis pomonella. The sequence goes on along the minus strand of NW_023462854.1, from coordinate 15,735 downwards.
AAATGTGTTTTGTACATACATTTCCATTCTTATTTGACGTTAGTTTTGTTGTTGCCATTCTTTGAACTAAAAATTTGGTTTTTTGGGTTCCGTTACTTTTCCTGTTATTCTATTGTAGTGAGCGCATTTTTCTTACGCTCTGGCATTTTGACACTTTTCAGATTTTAGTCCAAAAAGATAAGGAATGAACCTAATAGCTTTGTTTCTTAACGTATAATTATAACAAATTTTTACTGGATTCTGCTGGAATGTGTTTCTTAACACAAAAAATTTGCAGAAGAGAGCCAAAAAGAGAGCATAAGTAACCGAGAGAGTTGCAAATTTCTGCTGGCGAAATTTCTGCCAACAGAAATTTGCAGTCATATGTTTAAAAAGCTGCTGTTCAAAACGCACAAGGAAAAAGTTGGCAAGTTTATTTTACTTCGTTTTAATAAAACAAATAGAGTGCATCGTTATCAAAACACATTGAAATATTGCAGAATGTAAGGATTTGTGCATGCATTTGAAGATGTGTGTGTGTATACTGTGATTGCAAATTTCTGCTAGTTTTCGTTTCTTTACTTTTTCCTCATTCGATCTCTTTGTGCGTAAATTTATATTCTTCGCCAATCTGCTATCAACAGCTGTAAAAAGTTAAGAAACACTCCTAATTATCACTAGTTGCGTTCCAGCAGCAGGACGAATGGCAGGTTTTGCAGGATTTTACAGGAACAGCTGTTTTCGCCATTAATAAACCTTATGTAAGGTGTCGTGCGGGAACAGCTTCCTGTAAAATCCTGTAAATTCCTGCCACAGTATATACAGTAATAAACCTTTTCGCAGTTTTTCACCATTTGGTCCCCGAGGAGTAATTTTGGGTTGTGTGCAGCGTTTTCGTTTTGCACGCACGGCAACACTTAAGGCCGGTCCACATCCCAATAAGCACCAAAAAAATATTTCTCCAACCTTGGAGAAATTCATAGTTCTCAAGTTGATATCCAACATTCTCCAACTCATCTCTAACCGACGCGCAGATACGTAAAAAGTGATAGAGAAACGAATTTTTAATTATCAAGTGAAAAACGAAAGCTATATAAAGAGGAAAATTACCAACAAAAAGTAAATAATCTTCAAAGTATCCTCAAATAATCTGGAAAGAAAATAAAACGCGAAGTGAATCAAGTGGCAAAATTACTGTCGGACTGTATACTGAAGTGAATTATTATAATACGATATTGATTAACTACATAATACAAAAGGAGTAATAAAATGAAAAATTAATTCATCTATGTATGTCGCTTCAATCAAAAAGGTATAAGGTATTTTACTATTTCAATCTCAGTATTTCAATGATATGTTTGAGACCAATTGGAGAATTACATTGGAGTTCAAGTTGAGAACTAGCATTTTCTCAACTTGAGAAACAGTCCTTTTTTCATACAAAGAAAAATGCCCTTTTTGCTGAGAACGCTATGATCCTCCACTTGAGGTACTGTTGAGAAACAACATTGGAGATTTGAGAATTACCTTAGTTCAACTTAACCTCAAGTTGAGCTCAAACCTAAATGTTTATTGGGATCAGGGATGAAAAATTTAAATTTCAGATTGTACCTAATATCATAAAATAAATGTACCTAAATGAGACAGATTGTACCTAAAAAAAGTTACATCACTCATTTGTAGTTTTTTTATAAATTTTATTTAAAACATGAATAAAAAGGATGGATGTACTTTAAACATGATTCGTGTTTTTTTTTAACTGAGCCTATATCTATAGATTATAGTTTAATGGGAATCGGAGAAGCGTTGTTTTTGTCTAATTATGACTACTGAGAAATATTGCCGAAAAAGACAAAAAACACACTTTGCGAAGTATCTTTCTTTATCCAGCAACAACACGAAAAGTCTGCTAATTTATAATAATAATAATAGATTGGCGCTTACACATATGTTAGTGTTGGGCCGAGCTTTTCCTCCGATTTGTGGCGTCCGCCTTGATGTTGTCACACAAAGCGGAGGGACCTACAGTTTTACGCCGACTCCCAACGGCGATTATATTTTTATGAGAAGAATAGAAATACACTCGGAGGTTTGCCATTGCCTGCCGAGGGACGACCGCTGTTAAGAAAAAACCTTTTTTCTATATTTTTGCGATATTTCCTGGACCAGGGTTTGAACCCTGGTGCTGCGGAGTGGAAGCATGCACTGCTTACCACTACACCACAGCGGCCGACATGCTAATTTATGCGATTCCTTCTAATAGGTGCAACAAGTCTAGAGAAAATAATCTAATTGCCGTAAGTAACTTCGAAAGCATTTTAAATATATTTCCAGAAATCAAAACGCGAATATGGGTCAATAATAATAATTGTACCTAAAATCTACTGACTGTACCTAATGTGCCTTTAAGTCATCAAACGTCGGAAAAAGGTAGAATTGTACCTACTTTTTCATCCCTGGTCCACGTAGAAATTTCTCGTTGGCTTTGGCGTTGGCGTTATCATATCAACCAATACATTCAAACGAATTGTCAAATAAGCATATTTACAATTTTAGTTTTGTCTATCTGGATTACTGTATACTGTGATCCGGACGAGGTTTCAAGGATAATCGCAACAATTGGTGTCAGAAGTGGGATTGTTAAATAAATCCCGAAGGATAAACTTTTGAAAATGGCAAAAATTCAAGACCTAAAGGTCGAGGAACTCAAACAGAAGTTGGAGAAGCGAAATTTAGCAACCTCCGGAAGAAAAGTGGAGTTGCTATCTCGGCTGCGAGAGGCTATGGAAGCAGAAGGATTCGACGTGGGCAAATACGACTTCCAGGGTAAACCCGACGATACATCCGCAAAGGACGAACAGAAGGATGAGGCTGCATGTTCGTCGAAGGATGTGCATCAGACATCCGAGAAGGTTGAAGAACAGCAAAAGGCTCCTTCGTCGTCAACAGCTATGGACATGAACACGTTATTGGCTGTCATGTCACAGATTTCATCCCAGCTGCAAGTGCAGGAAACACGCATGTCATCGCAGCTGGAAGCACAGCTTGAAGCACAAAGGTCGCAGTTGTCGTCAGATGGTTCATCGCAGATACAAGCGCTGGAGACACGTATATCATCAGCGGTATCAGCACAGATGTCATCCCAATTGGAAGCACAGGACGCAAAGATTGCACAAATACAGGAAAAAATCGAAGAGAGACAGGACAAAGTCGAGGCTAAGATGGGCGAGTTAGAAGGTCGACTCCGAGACTTGCAGTTGAATCGTCCAGCCGCTTCGACGAACGCTCCCAAGGTAAAAACTCCATCCTTTGACATGGAGCATGGAGGATAAATCCGCTACTCTGTTCGTTGCATTAAAAGGACCTGCAGCGGAAATCTTGCAGACTATTCCTGACTGTGAAAGGAACAATTACGATGCATTGATGGGGGCCGTGGAAAGACGCTATGGTAGCGAGCACAAGCGACAGATCTAACAGATGTAGCTGGAGAATCGCTGCCAAAAGTCCAACGAGACTCTACAGGAATTCGCTTCAGAGATCGAGAGGTTGGCTCACTTGGCTATTGGAAACGCATCTGGTGAACACCTCGAAAGGGTAAAGATCCAGAGGTTCATCAACGGAATGCGGGACGTGTATACCAAGCGAGAGACGTACGCGAATCCAAAGCCAACATTTGCTGAAACTGTCTCGTATGCTCAGACGCGTGAAACGGCGGCGCTCCTAAGTAGACCAGCCTACAAAGCACATCGAGACAAATGAAATGCTGAAGAAGATTATCCAACTGCTGGGCGAGAAAAAGAATGGCTCTGGCAAATGTTTTAAATGTGGAAGCCAGCGATTGCAGCGCAAGTTCCAGTGGGCCCAACAATTCAGCAGGACGCAAACGCAGGGCTGAAGGAGACAAAGCCAACTCCAATCAGTCGTTAAACTGAAACGAGTCAGCAGGAAGGGCCGCGTGCTGGCTCCAGAAGTTGAAGGGCCCATAATCTCCGTCTCACAAATTGGCCGGAAAGCATGCAACCTCACTGTTGGTGGACGTGTGAATGGGTAGGACCGAGTGCTGACAGTGGATACTGGAGCATCACATTCCATTATTCGGCCTGATGTGGCTACTTTTTATGTGAAGCCACTACCTGGAGCAAAGCTGCAGACTGCAACTGGTGAGCGAACCCAAGTGTTAGGAGAAGTACTATGCCTCGTACACGAAGTTTATTGTGGCAGACATTGTGGATGAAGTCATCATCGGCGTGGATTTCCTACTTGGGCGAGGCATGAATATTGACCTCCAGGGAATGATCCTAACCTATGAAGACAGAAAAGTGCCACTTAGGGTTGGTTACGACAACCAGTGCTGCAGCAGACGGTTGGTCTTAGAGGAAGTGCCGAAAATTCCACCAGAAACGGAAGTGGTTAGTTGGGCACAGGTTGACAGTGATGGAGACGAAATGGTTTCGTCAGGAGAAGGAAGCGGTTCACCGATACAGGAAAAGCGTGACGGTTTCACCAGCTCAGTGAAGAAGAAGTCGCAACAAGGAAGTGGTCATGGCAAGCCAGGCAGTGTTTCCGGCTGGAGGAAGGCCGCTAAACCATGGAAGCGGCTGTGGAAGCAGTAGCGCGCTTTGAAGTGTCCCGAAAAAGGTGGTCGGAAAAGGCGAGCAGTTAAGCCGGAAGCCAAGGATGAGGTTATACATGTCTGGTCAATGAGGTTGACGCCGGCGAAAGAGCGAGATGCGGAAACACTTGGCAAGTTTCAGCGTGAGGAACCGGATTTAGCAAGATGTGCTAAAGGCAGTGCAGCACGAAGGCAGGAGCCTGGGTGTCATGGACTGATGATGCGACATAGATCTGGCGAAAAGGGATCCCACGAGAAGAGACATGGTCTGGCCACCACCAGTGACAGAAGCACGAGCATGTGAGATGGTGCACTCCCGGAGATAATCCGGAAGCATCGTCTAGTAACGCATTGTGGTTGTACATGTCGCGGCAGAAGAAAAGCTTCACCTCCAAGCAAAGACGTGACTGGAAAGATCCGTTTACGATTGACAATCGGCTGGAGGACGCAGTGCATCGAATCCAGGCAATGGGGAGACCGAGGACCAAGATGAAAGTGGTCCACTTGGAAAGACTTGCAGCGGTTGGAGCGGCAAGTATGTCTGCTCGGGACGATCAGACTTGGTGGAGGGCAGTGTTGCGAATACTGCGGCAACACAAAGCGAACAACGAGAAATAGGCAGAATGTTCGAGGAATGATGTAAAATGTTCCACAAAGAGAAACGTCAAGTTTGATGAACACTGCGAACAGCGAGAGAAAGAGAATGAGCGATGAACTTCAGAACGTACGAGAGTTGCCATGAGTGCGAGCGCAGGTATATAAGAGCCACGACACAGCGGAGTTGGGGAGCTACAAGTCAGCAAGCTCCAAGTAAAGTGAGCAGAGAAGTGAGTTGCGAATAAGCAAGCTATAAGTTTAAGGGCCGGTTATTCAATGTCTGGTTAACACTAATCTGCGGTTAAACATCGTTACCGACGTCTTCGACTCCATGCATATAACAGGGAGTCGGTAACGTCGATAACGATGTTTACCCGCAGATCAGTGTTAACCAGACATTGAGTAACCGGCCCTATTGTGTTAACAAGTTTAGTAAAGCGTTGTTATTGCTTTAACAAGTATTGTAAAGTGTTTTTACTGTATTAGCGACCCTGCCATCCAAAAGTGGTGAAAAATCTGGTGAAACCGCGGGTTTCGGTCACTTCAAAACTGGTGACAAAACTGGTGATATTTGTATGGGCGGTGTGCAGTTTGTCACTACTTTCCCCCTGTACGTGTGAGACTTGCATCACTGTCGCACGCATTCAGATAATTCGTAAGGAAAACATATAGCTTCCCTCGTCTAGCATTGCCCCCTTCAGCCGGCTCAGGGTTGCATTTTCTTCACAGCGAATTCAAAATAACCTTAGAAATTTTAAATAAAAAATCCTAAAATGTTTTGATTTTTATTTTGCAAAATTTATTTTCAAAATGCATAATATACATAGTTAATAATCACTATTATGAATAAAAATTGTAATTAACATTAATAAATATATTTTTACATACGTACATATGTGGTTGCTTAATTTCTTATTATTAGTATTACTCATTTGCACATAGATGTTTAAAAAGTTGGAAAATTTCTATAAGAAAGTTAAGCGATTTCAATAATAGTATAATCAAAAGAAAGGTAATCGATTTACCCTTCTTTTCATATATTTTAACAGTTGCAAATCATTTATAGAGGTTCACAAAAATTCAGTTTCATTACAACTTTGCAACATTTTATTGCGTTTTTTCGACTCATATATAGACATTTTCAAAAGTTGCAAGATTTCTATAAAAAAGTTTAGCCATTTTAACAATATTATAATCAAAAGAAAGGTAATCGATTTACCTTTTTTTTGATATTTATTAACATTTGCAAATCATTTACACTAGTTCACAAAAAATCAGTTTTGTTACAAGTTTGCAAAATTTGACGAGTTTTTCACTTCTTACATATAGATCTTTTCAAAAGTTGCAAAATTTCTATAAATTAGTTAATTGATTTTAACAATATTTTAATCAAAAGAAAGGTAATCGATTTACCTTTTTTTTGATATTTATTAACATTTGCAAATCATTTACACTAGTTCACAAAAAATCAGTTTTGTTACAACTTTGCAAAATTTGACCACTTTTCCACTGCTTACATATAGATCTTTTCAAAAGTTGCAAAATTTCATTAATTAGTTAATCGAATTTAACAATGTTATCATCAAAACAATGGTAATCGATTTACCTTTGTTTGTATTAGTAGTTAAAAAATATTTTAAGTGGTTTACAAAAATTCACTTATATTCTTATAACTTTGCAAAATTTTACCACTTTTTCACTGTTTATATATAGCTGTTTACAAAAGTTGCAAAATTGTTATGAAAACGTAGAGCGATTTTAACGGTGTTATAATCAAAAGAAAGGTAGTCAGTTTACCTTTCTTTTGATATGTATTAACAGTTGCAAATCATTTATGGTGGTTCGCAAAAATTAAGTTTTCTTACAACTTTGCAAAATTTGACAAGTTGGACCTACACTTTGAAGGTGCTCCTGGCGTTGAAGGTGCTGAGGGCGGAAGGTACTCATGGTGCTCCTGGCGATGAAGAAGCTGAGGGTAGAAGGTACTGGTGGTGCTCCTGGCGATGAAGAAGCTGGGGGCAGAAGGTTCTAATGGTGCTCCTGGCGATGAAAATGCAAGCGTTGAAGGTGCTGATGGTGAACCCAAATCTGTAAACAAACAAAAATATCAATTAAAATTTATAAACATATAAAAAGTTTCAATACATACCTTAAGAATGTGACTAAGTCGCTGCTGTTTTGCTATCTAAAAGAAGAAATAACATTATAATTAAATAAAATTGTTAAATACGTATTCTTACCTTCAAAATTTTCGCAAAGTGACATTTCTTCACAGTATGTATACTGTCATCAAAACTCCGATGTTTCTAACTTGCTCGCTCTAATGCATAGAATTCTTATTAGAGTACGAATTCTTATCGGGTATGCAGCTCTAACAAAGGGACATTTTTTTGACAGTTCGAACAAAAAATTTGTAAGTGTGTGGGTGAGATGACTAAAAAGTTGTGAATGTGTTTGTAAATCGTTTGAATTTCAGGAGAAAGTGGGGAGCCGTGGCTGCCAGGGGAGTATTGTAAATTGTTTTTTGTACAATAAAGTTAATTGTACTACAATTTAGTCATCGTTAGCATTTATTTAACAATCCAGCGATACGAACCGAAGAATATTTTGGAAATTCGGACGACGTTTCAAGGATAATCGTAACAGTTGGGGTGTTCACAGTTCGTTCCAAATTGTGTCTGAAAATGTAGACGTCTACATTTTGAGACATTTTTAGCATCAAACTGTGAGCACCCCTTTCTAGTAGTCGTCGCAAAATCGTCTCAAAACTTTGCTGGTGTTGCCAGACATTTCTTCCTCGCATGCATTTTTTATATGTCGCCTTTCGAGTTTTTTTCTGAAAAATTGTAATTATTTAACTGAATTACCAATTCGTAATATTTGTTATTTCTTTTCCTTGATTTGTTTCTTTTTATCAGAAATTGCGCTCAAATTAAATGCAAATACAGAAAAAGTGCCCAATAAATAAAAAAAATGGGAATAGTATTGCTATAATGCAACCCTGCTGCGAGGTTGCAAAATGTAGACGCGTAAAAAACATACCTTTGAGTGTGACAAAATGTAGACGGCGTCGTTTTCCAATTTTGTATGGGAAACAACAACACCACAGATTTTACGGTTAGAAAACGTCTTAAAATGTAGACGTCTACATTTTGAGACACTATTTGGAACGAACTGTGAACACCCCAAGTATTTATTGACGTGATCCTAGTATCGTGATATTTATTGACGGTGTAGTATGCAGTATTGACGGAGCGTGATCCATATCGCAAACCTTCTAAAAATTTTGAAATCTGGATCGCGGATCGCAATATTGTTAATAAATATTGCACGTGTAGCACTTTCAAAACGCGATCCATACATTTAGGGCCGGTTACTCAGGGCCGGTTGTTCAATGTCTGATTAGCACAAATCGGAGGTAGAAGCTCCGGTTAAGCACAACTACTGCTTTATCGATCACATGTTACATGCATGATGTCGAAATCGTCGATAGTGTAGTGGTAGTGATAACCAGACATTGAACAACCGGCCCTCAATATCTGGTTAACGATAATCTCCCGTTAAACATAGTTATCGACGTTACCGACTCCCTGTTGTATGCATGGAGTCGAAGACGTCGATAAAGATGTTTAACCGCAGATTAGTGTTAACCAGACATTGAGTAACCGGCCCTTAGTCAGTACATCTTGTACTCTCCTAATGCGAACATCGAAAACGTATTCGCTATGCCTTCGTTTTCGTTGCTTAAAACCTTTCAAAACAAGTTGAAAAAATTTTAATTAACATTGGAAATTTTAAAATAATTGTGGAATGCATTATCTGTACATTATTCGTACAAAAAAAAAATATTTTCTTGCATCATAATAAGAGTTCCGCACAAAAATTAGGGCAATACTGACGCGATAAATATTGAACATGTAGCATTCGTCCATCAATATGGATCCCGATCCAAATATCGTGATAATTACTGACAAACAGGGTGGAAGCGGAGCCGAAGATGAAGATGAAGATGGATCCGAAGACGAATTGTTTGCGTTGCGGCCAAGCTGGCGAGTGTACATAGTGGAAGATGAATATGAAGATTTGTTTCTAAATAAAACCTTTTTTTTAGATAAAATCAAAAGAAAATAAAGAAAAAAATTCTTGAAATTATTTGTATAGGACAACTTTTGGAGAATTTCACCACTTGTATTATGTGTTACGGCAAGACGGACAGACATTTTTCGAATATGCAAGAATGCCAATTAATACGTTTGATTACATTTTGCCCAATTTCTTGAAAAGCGTGTTTTTTCACAATTGCAAACAGTTAAATAAATTTTAAACAACTCATCGCAGCAAGCGATTCGTCTTTGAAAACAGTACCGCACAGTTTCAAGCTGACTGCTTGCGCAACGTCTTCATCTTCGTCTTCGTTTTCGTTAGCACTGTCATCACTTTCACATGTTTACTACTGCACTGTTTTTCGTCTTCGGCTTCGTCTTCATCTTCATCTTCGGCTTCGCTTCCACTCTGTCTGCAACCTAATAATTTCTGTTGGAAAGCGTTTCCTAACTTAGGGTTTACACCGGACACAACTGCCATGACAATAGCAATACATGCACACTTTTCCACCAATACATGCATACATTTCCATTGGAACAATTTTGACATTGTCTTGACAGCATTGCCCAATGTAACCACGCCGTAAACAAAAACCCTAGCAGAAACTAGCAGCTCTCTCGTTCTTTAGCTCTTTTGTTGTTGGCTCTTCTGCTAATTTCTGCTAGTAAAAGTTCTACTAGCAGAAACTAGCAGCTGTCAAAATGGACAAACAAAAATTCGCGCCAAAGATTTTCAATAGTCAAATACACCGATCAGCTGATTACTTGGTAATTGCTGCTAGTTTTGCGTTTCTTAACTTTTTCGTTATTTCGCTCTCTGTGAGCGTAATTCTTACAATTTTCTCATTCATCTTCTTCCTGATAATTAGCTACTAGAAAAGAAAAGAAACAAAGCCAATAATACAAGGTGTTGTCGGCTGGAAGCTTCTCGCTCTAATTCCGCCATATTGACTGCCTAAAGCCCAAAATACAATAGCGCAGTGACAGTGGCAGTGTTAGTTTTTAAAATCAGCTCTTACTGCTAATGTTGGCAGTCACTGCCGTAGCAAATACGGCGTTGTCAGTGACTGCTTTTTTTGACATTCCCTTTTGTTTGTTTATATTTTTGTTGTTGCCTTTTAGGCTTCAGTGACATAAACATGCCTTCTGCTGCGATGAAGGCAGTGGCAGTGAATTTAGATTTTGGGCTGAACTGAGCAGTACTGCTAGCTGCCACTGCTGTATTGTGAGTCGCCTCATTGGACACCACACTTTCTAAAAAATAGATGATTTCGAAAAACTGCCACTGCGAACTGCGTTATTGTGTTTTGGGCTTTAGGTGAAGCAGTGTTACTTCTTTAACAATTCTTTGCCTAATAATACAGTTGTATGTTTTCTATTATTTCTCAGTATACACGGTTTATTTTCTTACAAAGGTATTTTATCTTATTTTATTTCATTTCATTACGAATATACTATAAACTAGTAATTTTTAGAAAAAAAAAACCGACTTCAACTCCCATATAAAAAAAAATATATATATATATATATCTCATGATCCGCTGATCGGATCTTAACCAGATAAGTATGGGACCACCTCTGAGACACTACCTTTCCGATGCAAAAACAATTATCGAAATCGGTTGACGTGGTCCAAAGTTATGCGGTAACATACATAAAAAAAAAAAAAAAAAAAAAAAAAAATATTCCGACGAACTGATAACCTCCTCCTTTTTTGGAAGTCGGTTAAAAAGAAAATTTTGTTTAGAAGAAATAAGAAATTTATATTTTTTCCCCAAACGGGGATTAATTTCTTCCCATTTTTCTTCTTATTCTACAAAGCTAAGGCGGTATCAAGACGAGCTGTCACAACTGATACAAACTTTTATTATTGCATTAAGCGAAGCGCACATAAGCGCGATTCGCACATTGCGAATCCGCAGAGCTATAAATTACAACAATACGACCCATATATTTTAATGAGCTAGCGCACACTTGCACGATTCCGTCGCTGCGAATTTTTCGAACATTCAATGTTCTTCTCTTTTGACGCGTTCGAAACGCGGCTTGCAGCGTCTTGAAGGCGTTAAGTAAGAGGAAGAAAGGTGTCGTAGCAATAAGTTCAAAGAAAAAAAAAAGTGTGATGTAAAAAACTAATAGAACACGTTCGTAATAATACTATTTTGTACGATTTGGACACGCTGAGTGCAAAAATATACGAAAAAAGGGAAAATAGAGTGAATTGTACATATTCGACGCGAAAAAAATCGCGCAAGTGTGGGCACGTTTGCGGATTCGAAGTTAACAACCGAATTCGCAACGTATTCGCAGCAATAGAATGGCGCTAATGTGCGCTTCGCTGTATGACTAAGGGCCGGTTACTCAATGTCTGGTTAACACTAATCTGCGGTTAAACATGGTTATCGACGTCTTCGACTCCATGCATATAACAGGGAGTCGGTAACGTCGATAACGATGTTTAACCGCAGATTAGTGTTAACCAGACATTGAGTAACCGGCCCTAAAACTTCTTACCAAAAACAAAGGAACAAGTGCAGAATAAGGTGCGTTTTTCAAAAATTCCCCCCTTTGCCACTCCATAGTAGCACCTGCAATATAAGTTTGCACCAAAAAATGTTTATACCATTAGATTTAGAAAAAATGGGCGCACCACGTCCACTTCTTCGTTTTTTCTTAGCTTAACGGTCCGTACTCTGAACTTGGAGGGGAACAGGGCGTAACACCTCCCACACCCAATTCTAGGGAGGGCATGAACGGCTGTTCCCAAAAATGTAACTCCCAAATGCTTAGGAAACCTATAGGTCCGTAGGGAGCCCAAATGGGCACAAATCAAATTTTTTCGCTTGTTTCGAGTATATAACACTTCTTGTGCATAAAAGCGAAGACCCCAGGCTTCTATTGAAAAAGTTCATTCTGCGTAGTCGGCCTTCGCCCGCGATTAGTGATTATAACCCTCACTAAGGGCCGGTTTCTCAATATCTGGTTAACACTAATCTGCGATTAAACATCGTTATCGACGTCTTCGACTCCATGCATACAACAGGGAGTCGGTAACGTCGATAACGATGTTTAACCGGAGATTAGTGTTAACCAGGCATTGAGTACCCGGCCCTCCGTACCTCCGTACCGTCAATTCGTTTCAAGTTTTCTTGTCTCTTTTGATCTTTTCGTTGCTTCCCATTTAAAGAACCAAGGACTTGAATTCAATTAAAGTTTACGCGTGTGGAAGCAAATAGAAAACACAAAAGAGAATGCGAAAAAAATTGCTTTCAAGACTTGACGTGTCTGAAACGGGACCTAGAGTTGGTTAGCGCTGTTGTTAGCACTGTTCAGCTGATGAGGGCTGCAGAGCTGGTTTGCACTGTAGACCTGTTACACGGAACAGGGTTGATATGTGTTGTAGAGCAGGTATGCACTATAGAGCTGTTAAAAGTGATAGAGTTGATATGTGCTGTAGAGCTGATGAGCACTGCAGAGCTGGTTTGCATTGTAGAGCTTTTAAGGGCCGGTTGTTCAATGTCTGATTAGCACAAATCGGAGGTAGAAGCTCCGGTTAAGCACAACTACTGCTTTATCGATCACATGTTACATGCATGATGTCGAAATCGTCGATAGTGTAGTGGTCTGATAACCAGACATTGAACAACCGGGCCTAAAAGGAATAGAGTTGGTATGTGCTGCAGAGCTGATGAGCACTGTGGAGTTGGTTTGCACTGCAGAGCTGTTAAGAGGAAATTAGTTGGTATGCGCTGTAGAACTGGTGCGCGGAATAACTTGATTTTTTTGCAATTTTCTCGTCTTTATTTTCATTCTTTACTCTGAGTACCGACTATGTGGTGAATATTTATTGAGTTACCGAGTCATATTTTTTTTAGAAGTGAGTCTGAGAGTGCGACACACTGCTGGGAGTCAGCTCAACAGCACCGCTCAGCGCTGAGTTACCCATCTCTACATTTTCGGGGATGAATACGCCAGGGATGAAATTATTGGTATCCATGCCTACTAAGCACGCAGGGTAGCTTTTGAGAAACACAAAATTAATTAGCTCAAAATAGTTTCAAAAAGTATAGTGTAAAACGAAATTTATTGAATAATTCTACGTAAAATATATACGTAAATTACTTACTATGTAAACGAAATTGAGATAGATATAGACAAATGTATACATAAATGCGTAGAATGAATAGAGAAGTCGATTAAGCCATGTCTGTTTGTCCGTCCGTCTGTCCGTCCGTCCGTGTACACGATAACTCGAGCAAAAATAGAGATATCTTAACGAAACTTGGTATGTGTACTTGTTTTCAGCGTAGGAAGGTATTGAAAATGGGAAAAATCGGATAATAACCACGCCTACCTCCCATATAACGGTAGTTTTCAGAAATACAAAAACTACGATATTTTAGTAACTACTGAAGATTATTCACTCAAAATTGATATTTACTAAAAATTTTAGACGAAAAATAAGAATATTATAAATTTTTGGAAAATGGGCGTAGCCACGCTTACTTGTCGTTACATGTGTATATCTCGGTAACCGCTACACTAATTTCTTCCAAACTTTCCACAGTTGTTGGCCTTGGTACAGCATACCAAATGGCCGAAAATTTGTAAAATCGGACAATAACCACGCCCACATCCCATATAACGGTAATTTAGAGAAATACAAAATCTTCTATAAATCAGTTAAGGCGCGTATTCATAGTCCAGCCACTAAGTCGAAACTAATAAAGTTGGAACTTAAATTTAAGTACCAACTTAAAATTCACTTCTATTCATAGTCGCATTTCAGACTTCTACTAAGCAGTTTTAACTTAGTTTTACGATATAGCAAAACGAGTGTGATAATGTATCGATTTTTCTTTACGATATTTTGGAAAAATTGCATTTTTATTAAATAATGTCAAGTTTGATCATCCGTTTATGCAATTTTTACTTTCATTGCATGTTTATGCAAAAGAATAAGGTAAGTTTATTGTTAATTGTGTGAAATAGCCAGAAGTACCGCAATGATGTGAAGTCGATGTTTATCGAAAGCATGCTGTGAAACATACAAACAATTATCTAAATGTTATGCGCTAATTTGCTTTAAAACAACAAGCTTGAAATTGACTAATTATATTAGCATTTATATATGTAAATCATTCCAATTATAAAATTGTGATGTAGCCTTATTCGAATTGTAATACGTATTTAATTTCATCTTCCGATTCAAATGGATCGCTCTTTGTAGATTTCAATTGGAGATAATTCAATATTATCAAAATCACGCTCTGCCTCCTAAATTTTTACAATTTCGTCATTTTTCTTTCATTTAATAAAATACTTCTTCCTAGGTACGACTTAATTGCATCTGCAGCCGAAACTAAATTTTAAGTTGGTACTTAGGCAGAAAAGTCGAAACTAAGGCGACTATGAATAGCTTTAGTTGTAACTTAGGAAAGTTTCGACTTAGTTGTGAACTAAATATGACTATGAATATGCGCCTAAATATTTAAGCTAATTTATTCAAAATTGATGCTTGCAACAATTCTTTTCCAAGAATTAGTTTATGATACAATTTTGGAAAACGGGCGTGGCACCGCCCACTTATGATCACATATATGTATCTCGGTAACCGTTCTACCAATTTGCACCAAACTTGGTGTGGTTATTGTGCTTGCCACATAAAAGCAAAACGTTGAAAATTATTGAAATCGGACAAAAATTACGGTCGCTTTTCATTCAACGGTAAACTTCAGAAATGCTTGAAACTTCAATATTTCGGCTTACCATGTAGCGGTAGCTTTCGGAAAGGTCAAAACCATATATTTAATACTTGCGCCGGGTATTTAAAGTTCAGCTCCGCCTGAACTTAGACTTTCTTATTTGTTATATTACTGGTTACTGAACCCTAAATCTCAAGTCTCACTCTAGGATAAGCTCTTATTCTATTCATCTGTTCTAAAAAGGGTATGGACATATGGAATACAATTATGGGGCTCGGCAGACCCTCCAATATAGAAATAGATAGATGGCCTAGCAAGTAAGGAAGTCGAGTTTTAATTCGCTTAACCATAATGCATTCGTATCAATACATACATCCATAGCATATGTGTTTTGTACACTTTGAGACTATGTAGCTCATCGTGCCATACATGAACAAAAGAAAGAAGAGGGTTAATGTAGTCAAATATATGAATTGTTTACATTTAAATTTTCAAATATGTGTACGTCATATATTGATTTCACTTTGTTTATTACATTATGCTACTGTCTATACTGTGTTTTAAATGCAGCAAAAACGCTGCACTACGGGGTGTGCATAGCTCAGTGGTTACGGGCCAACCTAATATTACCGGCGTGAATTTTTCTACGCACGCACGCCAGTTTTTCACATTTGAGTTGAGTTGGAAATAAATTTCCGTGTGTGATTTTTCAGAGTTGCATTTCTGTCAAATTTCAGAA
>NW_023462853.1:0-16745 GCF_013731165.1 Rhagoletis pomonella | reverse complement strand
GCCTTCGGCCGCGCTTAGGGATTATAACCCTTACTAAGTAGAATTCTCCTTTCTGTGTTGCCGGAAAAGGGGGCCGGAAGTACTTTTGCGCAGAACTTCTTTCTGCGTAGGCGGCCTTCGGCCGCGCTTAGGGATTATAACCCTTACTAAGTAGAATTCTCCTTTCTGTATTGCCGGAAAAGAAGGGCGGACGTATTTTTGCGCAGAACTTTTCTCTGCGTAGGCGGCTTTCAGCCGCGCTTAGGGATTAAAACCCTTACTAAGTAGAAGTAAATAATTCATATTAGAAAAAACGAAATTATCCATATGCACACTTTCGTTAGAAAACCGAAATAATGCATATAACAAAAACCGAAATAATGCATGCATGCACAATTTCAGTTCAAAACCGAAATAATGCATATGGCTAAAACCGAAATAAAGCATACATGCACAGTTTCGGATGAAAACCGAAATAATGCATATGTGAAAGACGAAGGTATGCATACATGCACAGTTTCGGTTGAAAACCGAAATAATGCATATAACAAAAACCGAAATAATGCATGCATGCACAGTTTCGGTTGAAAACCGAAATAATGCATATGAAAAACCCGAAGTAATGCATACATGCACAGTTTCGGTTGAAAACCGAAATAATGCATATGAGAAAATACCGAAATTATGCATATGCATACTTTCGTTTTAAAAGCGAAATAATGCATATGAAAAAAAACGAAGTAATGCATACATGCACAGTTTCGGTTTAAAACCGAAATAATGCATATGGTAAAAACCGAAATAAAGCATACATGCACAGTTTCGGTTGAAACCGAAATAATGTCTAAATGCACAGTTTCCATATGCGCAATTTCGGTGCCCCATCGTGAACGGCCTACTCCGATAGGTTAGCTGCGAATAACCAATAAGCAGTCCCAGACCAAGAGCGGCAGGAGACGAGGGCCTGATTTAAAAGATCAGAAATGCTTGATGAATCTCCTGTGTCCGGGCGAACAGATGCCGCCCCCCCAAAAAGCATCCCAGGATTGAGACCAGTTAGATCCTGTTCATGGCATACTGGAGCATGTATACGATTAGTCTGATATTGGGCTGGCGAGAGCAGTATTCCGCCACTTTAGTATGTGAGGGTGACACCTCACAGAAATGGCTGGTGGGCTAATGCTGCGATCGCCTCCGTCTCGTTAAAACCCTGGCAGGTCTTCAAGTACGTTCAATACACGTCGCCATTTAGTTGGCCGCACAGGTCCAGTTGAGATTTACTCCTGGTTTTGCGCTGTCTTGGCTCTGAACACAATATCCCATAAGGACTTGTGTCAACCCTCGCGATGGCCTGCTCCTTTGAGAGAAGGGAACTTCGGGACACTTAAAAGCGACTGTGCTACGTGTGGAGATAGCGGCTTGAAGCGGAGACCCAATTGACTGAAAATGATTAAAACAAAACCAATAAACGAAACGAACGTCGATGATACGGAGGAAGAATGCAGCGCATTCAGGAAGAGCAGTAGAGTCGTGCGCTCCCCGCCACAAACTCCTCTGCAGGCAAATTCCGGCACCACGAGCACGGAGAAAGCCGCCGGCGTGGCGCAGAAGGCTACACCTTGCCAAACGGCAACTCCCGGCAGCCGGGATAGTCGTCTTCAAACGCCGGCTGCTGCAAACAGCGACAAGCATGTCACCGCAAGCTTGGGAACTTGCGAAGGCAATGAAGATGAGCAATTGGCCCAGATTCGGCTCGTCCTGAAGAAGATGCAGAGCGCTGTGTCTAAGCAAAAGAATGTGTCCATGGACATAAAAACAGGTATGGCCCAAATCGAGGAGAGCTTAAATATATTAAGCTACCTCCGAGAGCAGCGCCGGAAGGGGCCTACCCTTTCCGAGCTGCGGAAGGCTGGCCCTGGCTCGCAAAAGAGAGGTCGAACTCGATCCGACTCCCCTACAGGCGAGCCGGAAAAGAAGAAAAATACTACTGCTAATAATAATAATAGTAGTAAAAACATTATTATTAATAATCCTAATAATAATGGCAATAATAACAACAATGCACAGAAAACCGTACCAGACAATCAATGGAAAACGGTTGGAAAAGGCAGACAGCCCAAGCCAGGGCCAGCGCCAGGTGAACCCTTGGTCAATAAGGGCGAGGCGACCAGCCGCAAAAAAAAGAAGAGGGTGAGAAAAAAGAAGAGTCTCGCCAAATTAATAATTAAGCCAGCTGAAGGCAAAACCTATGCAGAGGTGCTGGGAACGATACGCGGTAAGCTCCAACCCGAGAAGACGGAGACCGTAATTCGATCTGTTCGGAAAACCCGCGAAGGCGGCGTGCTCATCGAAATGGAGCGCTGTGGCAACCACACAGCATTTAAGGAAAATGTGTGCACTGCCATTGGCCAGCTTGGAGACGCCCGTATTCTCACTAGACGTTTACGTCTAGAAGTTCTGGGCATGGACTGCCTAACCACGGCCCCAGAAGTGGAGAACGCTATACGCGGGGAGTTAGGAGACAAGATGAATGGCCAACTTCGCGTCTCTCTCCTCGCTGTAAACTCGCGAGAACAAAGAATGGCCGTGGTGGAAATCGATGAACTGCCAGGCCGGACTCTTATTGAAAAGGGGAAGCTGCGAGTAGGTTGGATTATCTGCCGCGTCCGAGAGCGCGCGGATGTCCAAAGGTGTTTTCGCTGTCTGGGGTATGGCCACAAAAAGGCGGCATGCAAAGGCCCAGACAGAAGCAGTTCATGCTGGAAATGTGGTCAGCAGGGCCACATAGCCTCTGCGTGTAAAGAAAGCCCAAGCTGCTACCTGTGCTCGGCAGGAGATGGACAGAAAAATTCCCATCACCTGCCCGGGTCGGGAGCGTGCAAGGCCTTCAGGGATGCCCTTGCTGAGGCTAAGACAAAGCTTGGGAGAATATGATTAAATTTATACAAGGCAATATGAACAGGAGTAGGGTAGCTGATGACCTGCTGGACCAATTGGTTCTTGAACAAAGAGCAGACGCTGTCATCATCAGTGAACCCTATAGAACAAAAGAAACCTGGCATGTTGACCAATCAGGCTCGGCCGCGATATGGATTGCTAACCCCAACCATCGCGCAGAGAGCAGCGGGGTAGGACGCTGCTACGTCTGGGTTAAAATGGCGCAAATCACTGTGGTGAGCTGCTACCTGTCTCCAAACGACACAGTCCCTGCCTTCAGGGGAAAGCTCGAAGACCTTGAAGACGAATTGCGCGATATAACCGGCCACATAATTGTTGCTGGAGATTTCAACGCAAGAGGCGTGGAATGGGGTATGCCCCAAACAAACACCAGGGGATGACTGGTCCTTGAAATGGCAGCCCGCATTGGCCTGACCATCCTCAACACCGGAACGACCCCTACATATCGAAGGCCGGGTTTTGGATACTCTATCCCTGACATAACCCTGGTCTCAGAAAGCCTTCTTCGAAGGGCTGACGGATGGAGAGTGATGGAAGACCTGAGTGGTAGCGACCACAACTACATCACCTTCCAAGTCACTGACATCACGCGAGGGCAAACACGTAGTATCCCTCGCAGGAAACCAGGATGGAACCCGTCTAGGGTCGATGTTCGCAAGTTCGATACGTCACTCCTAGCAGATTCCCAAGGCATTTCACCCACAACGGGAGAGATCCACAACAGGGAGTCTTGTACTAAGCTGGTCGAAGAAACTATGCGCTGCATTCACCGGGCATGCAAAGCCTCAATGCCACAGAGGAGAGCATGGTCAGGTAAAAAGCAGGTATACTGGTGGAATGACCGAATTGCTGAGCTGCGAAGGGCCTGCCATAGAATGCGGAGACTCGCAACGCGCGCTCGTGGTAGACCCGAGGCGCTGACCAGAGCAGCAGCCTACAAAAGCGCAAAGAAAGCACTTGGGGCCGAGATACAGAAGAGCAAACGGAACTGCTGGAAAGCGCTATGCGACGAAGTGGATCGCGATCCCTGGGGCCAGGGATACAAAATAGTGATGAAAAAGTTCCATACATCATCACAGGCGATGGATGAGGCCCGAGTTAAGAATATAGTGGATGCGCTATTTCCCACACACCCACTAAGAGCCGACACAGTGTTCGTCGAGGAGCAAGCCGAGGCACCACTGTTTTCGACAGACGAGCTGAAGCTAGCCCTGCGAAGCATGAAAGCCGGCAAGGCTCCAGGCCCAGATGGCATACCAGCGGAGGCAATCAGGTTAGCAGCGGAAACGAGCCCTGATCTTCTGCTTAACATGTACAACAGCTGCCTTAGGGCCCGGGTTTTCCCAAGCCAATGGAAGAAGGCGAGACTGGTGCTTATACCCAAGGGCAAAGGGGACCCAAACTCTCCTTCATCCTTCCGGCCACTCTGCATGCTAGACACAGCAGGCAAAATGATGGAGAGTCTGCTCAAAATACGCTTGACGTCAGCCATAGAAAGCGAGGGAGGCCTTTCACCCCGACAACATGGCTTCAGGAAGGGACACTCAACTATAGGAGCAATTGGCGAAGTAGTCGAGGCGGTACATAAGGCCGAAGAAGCCTGCCACCAGGCGCGGCCAATAGTGCTGCTAGTCACACTGGACGTCAAGAACGCCTTCAACTCGGCAAGATGGGACGATATGCTGGAGGCCTTGGAACGGTCATTCAAGGTTCCAACATACTTGCTAGATATGATCCGGGACTACCTCAGAGACCGTTGGCTTTTGTACGACACAACACAAGGCCAGAGAAAGAGACGTATAACCGGCGGAGCGGCACAGGGGTCTGTACTTGGCCCGGACCTCTGGAACGCCACGTATGACAGTCTGTTGCGCACGGAAATGCCAGAGAGCGCCTTCCTTGTCGCCTTCGCGGACGACGTGGCAGCCGTCATAACAGCAAGAAATGTCCAGCTAGCACAGCTCAAGCTAAACCAGGTCATGCGCAACGTCAGTGGATGGATGAGCGATCACGGTCTGCAATTGGCTACAGCCAAAACGGAGATCGTGCTCCTCACCAGGAAACGGATCCCAACAATTATAAATATAATGGTCGGACCTCAACTCGTGACGACTTCTAGGTCTACAAAATACCTAGGGGTGAAGCTTGACAGCAAACTCACATTCTGGGAACACATCCATGGAGTATGTGAAAAAGCTGCGCAGAGCACGGCGGCTCTAAGCCGGCTGATGGCGAACGTGGGCGGCCCGAAGCCATGCCGCAGGAAGCTTCTGATGACAGCGGTCCAATCGGTGCTCCTGTACGGGGCAGAAATATGGGCTGACGCATTGAAAGTCAAAAAATACCGGATTCAAATGTCTTCGGTACAGCGCAGAGGGGCACTACGCATTGCTTCTGCATACCGTACAGTGTCCGCGGACGCGGTTCTAGTTATTTCTGGCGTCATGCCAATTGAGCTACTTGCTTACGAGCGAAAAGAGATTTACAATCTCAGTGCCGAGATAGGTCGAGCAGCTGCCGCGGCAAGGGCGCGCGAGCAACTGATCCAGCAGTGGCAACAAAACTGGAACGCGAGCACAAAAGGTCGATGGACACACTCCCTGATAGCCGACCTTCAAACATGGCTGAACAGACCACATGGGGAAGTCGATTTCTACCAGACGCAATTCCTCACCGGTCATGGTTACTTCCGAGAATATCTTCATAGAATGGGAAGGGTGGACTCACCGTTCTGTCACTACTGTGGAAACGTCGAAGATAACGTGTACCACACATTCTTCACCTGCGAACACTTCTTGATTTCGCGCAGAATGTTGGAAGAAAGACACGGAGACATTACTCCGGACAACATAGTTGGGATAATGATTTCCAGCGCAGAAAAGTGGGAAGCAGTTGCGAGATACGTGAAATTCGTACTCCGCTGCAAACGAGAGGACGGTTGTCTACTGAGGACACCCGAATGAAACGCCCCTACAAAAGAGCAGCCCCAAGGCTCTAACAGCGCGCTCCTGCATCTGAAGACATGCAGAATTGCGGTGCCAGATGCGGGATTCTTGCGCGGGCGGTGGGAGTTTGGGTTTTAGTGGGTAGCCCAACACGCTTCGGTGGGAGTCCCACACTCGGGGAAGGTAGTATAGAGACTAGCGCCCCCGGCCAGTGCATAAAGCATTTCCCTCTCCTACGAAAAAAAATAATAATAATAATAATAATAATAATAATAATAATAACATAAAATAGCAGGTTTGGTAGCTGGCAGGCAGGTAGCTGGCGAGGCCTAGTCTTCAGTCTACTTTTGTGTGCGGCGGGCAGAAAGACCGAGTTTCCGATCCATGTTCCCGAAGTCATTACTTTGAGTGTGTGACAGGCGGAAAGCTCTAGTTTCCGCTCCGCGCTGTGGACAAGCTGTTGATCATGGTCGGAAAGGCCGAGTTTCCGATCCATGCTCGTATTGTCTTAGGCGGTAGCGAAAATATACGAAGCCGATTACAGTTGTACTAAGCAGTTATAGATATTGTGTAATTTATCGTTCCCGGTTAAAGATATTAATTTATTTAGTTACAAAAAAACAATTCACATTTACGTTTACCTCATAAACTGAACAGAAATACAGTTTACCAGCTGAACGATAAGGCGCAATGTAAGAGTTTACATGTTATTTATTCAAAATCTCAAGTAAGGTTTTCTTAATGGTAAAATGTGAGTCGGAGGTCTAAGGGACTATTGACCATCCCGTTCAAGATCTTAATCATCAACAAAACCCCGAGCATCTCTCTACGGCTGTGCAGCGTTGGCAAATTTATGAGCTTCAAGCGGCTTTTGTACGGTGGGAGATTTAATGTCGAATCCCAAGGCAAATTATTTAATGCGAATAATAAGAATTGTTTCTGTACCGACTCGAGTCTGTCAGAATGCGTTTGATATCTAGGGTTCCATACGACGAACCCGTATTCTAAGAACGGCCTGACTAGGGAGGTGAAGAGAGCTTTAGTGACATAAGGATCTCTGAATTCTTAAGCCCAACGTTTGATGAAAGCCAAGACGCCCTTGGCTCTATTCACACAAGAGTTTACATGGGACTTGAATTCAAGATTAGAGTCCATGGTTACGCCTAGATCGATGAAATTAGTTACCTGATCAACACTATGTTCACAAATGCGGTAGCTATAAGATTGAAAGGATTTTCTACAGAAACACATAAATTTACACTTTTTCAAGTTAAGTGTCATAGAATTTACTTCGCACCATTTAAACACATTACTAAGGTCCCCCTGTAATTGTTTCCTGTCTCCTGTGGCACCAATGAACTTAAATAACTTAACGTCGTCTGCGTACATTAAGCAATTCGAATACTTCAAAATATTTGGAAGATCGTTGATGAATAAGATAAACAGAAGGGGACCCTGGCAACATTTTTTAAAGATAACCCTCTGTCCTGCCAATGAAATAAGAAGAAAGCCAGCGCAGCAGGATTGGAGGGAAACCAATTTTATCAAGTTTATATATTAGAGTTGAATGAGATACTTTATCAAAAGCCTTGCTGAAATCAGTGTAAATGACGTCAGTTTGATAATTACTTTTGAATCCAATGTTCACATTTGTAGTGAATTCAAGAAGGTTTGATACAGTTGATTTACCTTTACAAAAGCCATAGAACCAAAGCAAGATTAACGCGTCAACCGACTACAAATGGCGCAATAAAAACAGAGCTACCACAATTCTCCCTTTAGTCATTTTTTAGAAAAGTCACACGAGTATTGTTGCTTCTAAAGATATTCGAAGTTTGGCAACACCTAAACTAAAGTGTCAAAGAGCTGGCAAACTTGGGTGAGAAGCAAGGCTGAAAAAAATAGTTCATTTTTAGTTCATTCTAAATTTCTAACTAGGTCGTTCACTCTTCTTGATGAACTAGTTCAATGAACGAACTAGTTCGTGAACTACCCAACCCTATAGCGCTGTTAGCACAAAAATTATTAAAAATCAACGCGATTTTTTAGCAGCTCAAAATTTGTACATTGTTATACCAAAATTAAATGGGCTACAAAACTGCATACCAGAAAAATCCGAGTAAAAAGTTTAAAATTTTAATGGAAATTCGTTAAATTTCCCTTAATATGGTATATACTTTGAAACTTCGATTTATATAGTTTTGTTTATAGCATGAATCATGTTTTTGTACAAAAATAGCAAAAAAATTATAGCTTGCAAAATATTGTGAATATTTAAATTAGACAGGCGTGTACAGATATAATGGAGCTAGTGTATGTAATACTGGGCGTTGGGTAACCGCTAAGGATGTTAATTTTTCGGCGAGCTGTAAGCCCTGGCAGCTAGTGCTCCTTTTTTATGAAATAATAATTGTATTATTATTTTTCATTTAATAAATAAATAAATAATATTTTTTCGGCTTTTTCCGATCCCGGGATTTTCGGGATGGCGTTGTCACAATCCCGGGATTAGTCCCGGGATTTAGATATTCATTACTTTTCAACCACTTGAATCGAAAAAATTGCTTCTATATTGTTTGAAAAGCTCTCCTACCATGACATAAATAATAAATAAATCGGTTTGAAACCTACTTTTTTATTTAAAGTGGCGTTTTTATTTTTTCTCTCTGATCGCAGGATTTATTTTGAAGGACTTTGTAATTTCAAAGATATGATTAATTCCAAAAATTATAAAAATAATTCAATGCAATGTAGAATAAAAATATGGGTAACAAATGTAATAGGAAACTTCTTTAGAATTTCTTTAAATTTTTTGGATTCACAACGACGAATAGGTAAGTTTTAAGCGGACAAAGTTTGAAGAACGAAATTCGAGGATGTTATCGAGTTTATATAGGCCCTTAACGTATAATTTTTTCAAAAAACAAATATTGCGAAATTTCAAGGATACAATTTAAAGATGACATTTTCAAGATCTATACCAGAAACCAGTGATCGGACTTAAAAAAAAAATTCTGTGTGGTAGAATCTGGAAAAAAATCTCAGGTTTTGGATCTAACTTTGTATAAAAATTAAAGAAATTCTGTAAGGTTTCACCTAAATTGCAAATAATTATACTCTAAAAAAAATTAATTTCACTATAACAAAGTGCATTGAGTTTTAGCAATTTTTTCCTTGACAGTGTAAAGCGGTTCCTTCCATATCAAAATATTTTTCGAACATAAATTTTTTTGCAACCCTGCGGAGTGCTGTCAGCGTTTCATTCTATCACATCACGCTGTAGCGTAAATGTAAACAACGCCTCAGAAACTTTAGATGCATTGAAATTTGCTAATGCTTTCACAAAAATCTTATATTTTAAAATTTAACGTAATCAAACCAAGTTTCCTGTCGAAAAATTTATTATTGAGAAAATTTACTATTTTGCAGTTTATTTTATCCTCCCATTCGGCTTTGTTTACTTTTACTTGAGAAATTTCATCGCCGTCGGGAATGCGGAATCTTGTATTATATCATTCTTGTTACCATATAGTATTTCGTGCTGGACAATTTTTGCTCTTAAAATTAAGAAAATTATGTCGAGCAAAAATAAAACTAGGTACTCAAAAACGCGAATATGTGATTTCAGACCTTGAGTGGTAGATGCTCAAAAAAGTGACAGATCTACCACAATGTGGTAGAAGTCCGATCACAGGCAGAAACTTGAATCTGTTTAAATTCTAGAGGATTTTCTCATTAATTTTATACCCATACTTCTTCTCTAATCACATTTCTCTGAATTTTTTAAAATAATTTTTGAATTACTAACGTCAGAGTGAACAACTAAAAACGCATTTTTACTATATTTGGCCCATGGTTTCGCGAATATATTGATATTTGTGTTTAAAAATTACCATCGCATTAATGAGCTAGACATTTATAAAAAAAATATTAATTATTAAATAAAAAAAGAAATATAGTCAATACTGGTCAAGAAAAGGAGTTTCTATTATTTCCATCCGTGCAAATTACAAATCCCGAAAATCCCGGGATTACTTGCCAAGAATCCCGGGGATTTCGAGACCTTAAAAAGTCCGGGATCCCGGGATCCCGGGATTAACATTCCTCGTAACCGCTTAAACGCAAATCTCATTTAATAGATTCCTTATAAGACGAATCTCATGTATTGCCAAGTATGCGTAACTGGCCTGTTAAAGTAATCAAAATCACCCTTATCATGAATATTCTGGCTGACTATTTAAGAAACCAAAAATGATTTCTAAGAATAAAACAAACAATATTAAACTAATTAATTTTAAAGATTAGAGTAAAAATGGGACTAAAGGCTTAAATTAAATAATTTTAAAATAAAGTAAAATAATTTATTTTATGCAAATAAATAGATGATTTTAATGCAACCAATGAAGATGTTTTTTCAAAGAATTTACTTTTCAGAAAATATGTTTATGTTTTCTATATTTAATTGCGTTTTAATTTTCTCAAGATGCCTAAAGCAAGTTGTGCCTTATGTCATAACACATGGAAGCCTGAAGGCGTAAAGATGTACCATGTTCCAAAAAACGAAATGAAAAGAAAAAATTGGGCGGAAGCTTGCGGGGTGGCGTTAGCACCCGAGGCAAATACATGCGGTTTGCATTTCTCTCCAGAAGGCCAGATGAGAAAAATTTAAAACCCGTCCAGGACTATACATTGGACGTAGAAAGGCATGTCGTCGGCTATAGCTCTCCATGCGGCTGGACCCAAAGCCTATACGCATTTGCTGAAAAGTGGTTATCCTCTTCCAAGCGAGTCAACAGCACCGAAATGGATACAGAAAGTGAAGTTCGAGGACGGTGTTTTTAATTTTTTGATTGGGGCAATGCGTAGCGGTTATGACATGGCTACGGAAGACAAGTTATGCATCCTTGCATTCGATAAGATGAAAGCAATTACGTCCAAATGATAATTGCTCGAGGCCTCAAGCGTTCCTGGAAGCAGCCTGTGTTTTGCGCGTACGATTGTAAGATGTCTAAAGCTATTTTGCACAAACTGATTGCTATCCTCTCTAGGAAATCTAGCTCCCTGGAAGGAGCTGGATGTTTCCACTGGTACATTGAATAATTGGTATGAAACTTGCATTTTAAGTAGCCTAGCTTAGTATTTCAATTAGACAAAACGTTGTTTACGAATCCGGTGAGCGGTGGAAAAGTTTTTGTCTTCGCTGAGGCACCACATTAGCTTAAACTCATCCGCAATCATTTCAATGACGGCAGGATAAAGCTTCGAAGCGACCACCTGACATCTCGGACCATAGCTGATTTCATAACTCACACATCTGTGTCCGACGTATCTATTGTACACAAGCTTTCCGAAGTCCACATCACAGTGCACCACGCCGCCAAAAAGTAAAGGAGCAGTTAAAAATTCTCTCCGAAATGGACGAATGCGTGAAGGAGATGTGGCAAAAACACCACTTTGCTGCCTTTTCAAAAAGGCATTCTTACCACAAATAATTCTTTACGGGACTTATATCAGTACGTCGAGACCGTGTATGCTATTCAATATATCTTGACGTACCGTTTAATCAAGACATTGTGGAGCATTGTTTTGGGGCTATGCGTGCCAGAAGGGGTTTGCACGAACACGATTATGCCTTTGAGTGAGTTCTTGGAAAAAATAAAGCAGTTGGAAAAAATTGTTTACCAATTCAACGGGCAGGTGATACAAACGCAGAATAAATTTATTGAAAAACTAATAAAAAAAGCGAAGGTTGCGAATGCGAAGTTGAGGCAAAAAAACTATTTTTTAAATGCAGGATGCATCTCGTAAATGAAATTCAACCAACGTGGAAGTATATTCTTTAAAATAAAACTAATATCAATAAAATCAATGGGGTCATTCCAGCGTTATGCGTGTTATTTTATTTAAGGATTTTTTTGTTAATGTCGTCAGATCTACACCGTTAATTCGATTTTCAAAATTGGGGTGTTAAATTAAAGGGCTTGGCCTTTAGATGTGCAATAAAATGTGCTCATAATTCATTAACCTTATTAAACAATTTGAATTTAATTTTTAAACCGGTGGCAACTCTTTACAAAAAAAATAAAACCTTATTGCACATCTTAAGGTCAAGTCCTTTAATTTGACACCTCAATTTTGAAAATCGAATTAACGATGTAGATCTGATGACATCAACAAAAAAACTCCTTAGCTTAACATATATAACACGCATAACACTGGAATGGCCCCATTGATTTTATTGATATTAGTTTTATTTTAAAGCATATACTTCCGCGTTGGTTGAATTTCATTTACGAGTCGTGTTATTTTTTTTTTTTTCTTTTTTAAAGTTTTTTTTTAATTCTCACCCTTTCCATGAGTCCTAGAATTGCGCATCTTCAGAGTCACATTTCTTTGTAATTTACCGTATTCTACAATAAAAATCCTATAAATTAAAGAAAAAATCGTTGATTTATCTCGCCTCAGAGAGGCGCTATTTGATTTTGAAAGTTCTTTCCCCCAAATCGCCCACTGTGCGTCGGTTGCCTTGTACTGCTGTAGAGAACAAACAAAACATTTTTATGATAACATATTTCCTTGCTATTACTATATTGTAAAATCTTTTGAGATGGGGATTCTTCAATAAAAAAAATTTCAAGAACTTGTCAACCTAAATGAAGTACATTATAACCAGTGTAACTGATATTTTTTAATTTAAACCATATCTTTAAAATTGTTTCCTAACGAATCATGATAAAAATATATAACGGTAGAATTGCTGGGAGGCACTTTTAAATTTCTTGACGTTTGCAAGCAACTTAATTTTAAAATTTTAAATACAATCTCACACACACATTCACATTTTCAATCTCACACAGAAAAAACTTTGAACAATTTCTTTTTTTACTCTCAATTTTATATGATTTTAAAATGCTGGCAAACTTCAAAAAAAAAATATCATGGCCGACGAATTGAGAGAACAGTTTTACCTTACTATGTTTTTATCAAGGTACGGATGTTGCGGACGTCATTATTAGGGCTCGGAATCTCAAGCACTAAAAAATCTAAAATATGCGCTATAATAAATGGTTGCCGATACAAAAATAAATAACACATGGATTTTAACAAGAAAATTACGAAAACAATTCACTTCAAAATAAAATACATATCTTAATATATAAAAATCCCGTGTCACTGTGTTCGTTTACGCTAATCTCCGAAACCGCGTAACCGATTTCAATGAAATTTTGTGGGTGTGTATTGTTGGTTCCCGGCCCATTGTAGTGTTTTTCAAGCCATAATGGAGGCGGCTCAGTGGCTCATAACCTCTGCCCCTCCAGGAAAGCCTATTGCTATCTATTCTGACAGCCAGGCTACTATCAAATCTCTCAATTCTAACGGAACAACGCCCAAAGTAGCTATAGAATGCAGGAAGATTTTCAACCTGTTGGCATCAAAATGCTCCTTGACTGTTGTATGGGTCCCTGGACATAGGGACAATCCTGGCAACTGCCTAGCCGACGAGCTGGGAAGGAGGAGGACGGAATTATCTGAAGCCAATTCTGCTCAGAATGCGGGCATACCTCTAACCTCCTGCAAACACAGACTAAAAGCGGAACTCGTCGAGGAGGTAAATATCAGGTGGGCTGTGGAAACCACTTGCCATACTACCAGGCAAATTTGACCAAAGATTGATGTAAAGCGATCCATAGCTCTTACCCGGCTGGACCGCTCCTCTCTCAGATTAGTAGTCGGAGTAATCAACAGACACTGCCTCATGGGCACACACGGAAAAAGGCTCTGATACCCCACCAACGATTTTTGTCGCAGTTGCAGGGACGAGGAAGAGGTGGAGACCGTTGAACACTATCTTAGCCATGGCCAACACGCGCAACCGATTCTTCAACAAATACTTTCTAGATTGTTTAGACGATTTGAACTCGGCGAATGTCCTCGACTTTTTAGATAGGATATTGACTTAAAAGATAGGATAGTTGTGAACCCGAGAAAAATACTTTTTCATCGAAATTTTGTCTATGCCTCTCGCAATGTTCTTAAAAATCCCGTGTCGCTATGTTCGTTTATGCTAATTACCAACTGTCCATATCCGAAGCGAGAGTTTACCAATGTTATTCGCACCTACGTTTCATATGTACATATGTTTATGTTCCTTAACCGATTTCAATGAAATTTTGTGGGTGTGTATTTTTGGTTCCAACTTAAATGATAGGATAGTTGTGAACCAGAGAAAAAAATTGTTTTTTTTTTTCATCGACATTTTTTCTATGCTTCTCGCATCGTGCTTATCTTAATATATAAAAAGCCCGTGTCACTGTGTTCGTTTACGCTAATCTCCGAAACCGCTTAACCGATTTCAATGAAAGTTCGTGGGTGTATATTGTTGGTTCTAACTTAAAATCTCCGAAACCGCTTAACCGATTTCAATGAAATTTTGTGGGTGTGTATTGTTGGTTCCAACTTAAAAGATAGGATAGTTTTGAACCCGAGAAAAAATATTTTTTTCATCGAAATTTTTTCCATGCTTCTCGCAACGTTCTTAAAAATCCAGTGTCGCTATGTTCGTTTATGCTAACTACAAGCTGTCCATATCCGAAGCGCGAGTTTCCCAATGTTATTCGCGGCTAAGCTTCATATGTACATATGTTTATGTTGGGGAGAAATAGGTAGGATAGCAACAAAATAATGTAGTATGTATGTATTTATACATATAAACATGCGCATATCAACAGCAACAAAAAATTTACCGTTTGGACACCATCCAATGTTATCCATTCCCCTGGCTGATGTTTGAACCGTAACCAGAGATCGTTTTTTTATAAACGTAATAACTAGTATCGCCCAGTTGTCGAAATTCGACATCTTTTTTCATACACTTTTGAATTCTACCTGTCACCGATACTAACTCCTGTATGCGAATTACTACCACCACCAGCATAATTTATAGCGAATTTATAGGAAAACTTAAAATCGAATTATGAACGTTAATACCGGATTGATTAATGCTAATTCTACCAAGTCTCCTCCAAATTTCTTCAGTAGCTTTTGAAATTTGACCGAAAAAGGAACCTCGATTTTTATATATAAAAAGTATGCATATGTATTTTTATGTATAGATGAGAAGTTCTTCACTGACTAATATGTCGAACATATACCAAATCAGACTGTAAATTAGTTTTTCTTTCATATTTGTCTGAGAGCCTCTTGGAGGTTAAAAACTAAATTGCCCACATCTACATAACCTCTTTCTTTTTTTTTTATCAGAATCGTTTACGGTTGAGAAAGTATCTTGAAGATTTACAACAAAAGATAATATTTCCTTCTCTAACGGCGATTTCACGCGGGTTTTTTGTCAGAACTTGACCAAAGCAAAATATTTTTTCATCACCCGACTGGACTACCAAGTTTCACCAAATTTTATGTTACTAATAAGTGTTTTAAAAGTGAAACAAATCTGATCATAAATATGATTTTTTAGGATAGCTCTCAGACCCTGCGCCACCTATCGGAAGACAAACGCACTGATCCTTCTAAAAACGTTTGCACAAAACAACAACCATTCCATGCGATTTTAAAATTTGGGAGAAAATGGTTCCCTCTTGAATGATTATTGATGTAGGTGAATAAAATTCCATTACCTTATAATAAGTGGTTCCAGAGATAAACGATATGAGAATTTCAGTTTGTATGGGCGGTGCTACGCCCCCCTTTTCCAAAATCGACCACTCTTCGCCATAATTACAACAACTATGTTGATGTGTCAATTTTCAGGACGTTAGCATAAGCGGTTCCAGAGATAAGCGATGACAATTTCAGTTTGTATGGGCGGCGCCAAGCCCTCCTTACCAAATCTACCACTCTTCGCCGAAAGTACGGTATTGTAATAAAAAATAGCTGTGTAAAATTTCAGGACGATAGCATAAGTGATTCCAGAGGTAAGCGATATGAGAATTTCAGTTTTTATGTGCGGCGCCACGACCCCTTTTCCAAAATCTACCACTCTTCGCCGAAAGTACGGTATTGACAACATATGTTGCTGTTTCCAATTTCAGACGTTAGCAAAAGTGGTTCCAGAGATAAGCGATATGAGAATTTCAGTTTGTATGGGAAGTGCGACGCCCACTTTCCCAGTACCTACCATTTTTTACCGTAAGTTGGATATTTACAATCTATGGCATCTGTGCTAAGTTTCGGTTCCCCTGCATAATTGGTTTATGAGATATAGTGATTTTCACATTTTATTCTATATGTCAGAAGCTACACCCCCTATGTATCGGGATTAACATTTCTGGATTAGAGGAAGTTAAATATATCCTATAAAGCGGTGTATGTTTCATTAAAATCGAGCGAACGGTGCCTTCAAAAAAGGTATTGCAAAATTTTCTTGTGGCGTATTTATATATAGATATTTGGTAAATTTCGATATCAAATGAAACGTAAGAAACAATATGGGTCTTCACACCGAGCTCGGTATTCGGTAACTCGGTGTCCGGCAATTTTTTCTATTGTATTTTGTTTGTGTTTAATAGTAGTTCAGGTGGATGTTTGGTTGGTTGAAGTGGATTGTCAACCTGGTGACAAGCAACTAGCAAATTTGCCATTTTGATTCCACAACTCGTACCATCCACAGCCATTTGGTGGCTTTAGTGAATTTCAGTACGTCATTCAGAGAGAGGCAGCAGGAATGGCTTGCCGAGTGTCTTAAGCCTTATCCTTGCGAGGGCTGGACAGTCGCACAGGAAGTGTTCGACTATCTATTTTAAGTTGGGCATAGCAACTGCGACAGAACCTGTTGGAAGGGCAATCCAATCCTTTCGGTTTTTTACCCCAACGGGCCAGTACTCTGTGCACACTGCAGTAAGTTTG
>NW_023462852.1:0-16746 GCF_013731165.1 Rhagoletis pomonella | reverse complement strand
TTATTGAAAGCTATTTGCACAAAAAGGCCAAGTTTGCGCGGAAATGTCTTTCGCTCAAATTTTCGCAGTGTGATGTGCAACCCTCAATTAACTATTTTGTTTACTTTCATTTTGAATTATGCTCAACGCTTTTTCGTAAGACTTAAATATTTTCTTAAATTCGAGTTTCAATTGTTCAACATTTTAAATTAATTGTCAAATAATTAAATGTCTGAAATTGCACAGAATATAAAATTGTCCTCATGAAACACCCTGCGCAAAGTTGCCTAATTGCCCAAATATAAAACTTGCGCGAATCGATGAGTACCCTTAATGTTTATTGTTTATTTTTAAAATTAAAAAATGCACTACCGAGTATTGTGGCTTATTTGTATATTCGTAGTGTCAGCTACGTCATGAGAAAGATAAATTTGATTCAACTTGTTCCCCATTTTTCTAAAATAAAATAAAAACAAAAGTATATAACAAATGACTAAGTGACCATCAAGTCAAGGAATGGTATTTTCAGAGATAGTAGTCGGGAGGTCTATCTTTATTTTAAGCGAGGAAGGTTCTATCATCTTTTGTTCCTTTGCTAGAGCTTCTAAAATATTGCAAAAAACGCGATTTTTTTACTTTTTGACCTCGTTTTTTTAAAAACTGCTTTAACTTTTGCCGCACCAGAAATTTTTTCTATTTTTGTTGGGCTGTGTTATCCATTAAAAATTAGCGAAAATTCAGATTTCCGATTTTTCTACAGAAATTTTTCCTTATGTGATCCATATTACCCTTCGCTCCCCTATTTAGTTATAGTTTTGCACAATAATTCAATGAATATCATCATGCATATGCAGGCATGGGCAGAGAACGAACACACAATGGGCTACCTTTTCTCAATATTCATCGCAATATGGATGTTAATGTTGACTCAGTATTCAAAGAATTTTTATCTATACCTTGGTGAATTCCATGCAGGGATGTCAACTTGTGGCGAATTACCAGATTTGCGCGGAATTTCAGTATGCGTGGGGATTCGGGAATGAACCGTTTTTGTGGGAATTAAATGCTTGTTGTTGTGTTAAATTAAATTGAAGTTTTTTTCTGCATCTGGTCGCATTTCTTAAAATTTCTATAGATATCACCGTGCGAAAAAAATCAAACATTTTTAAAACTCGAAAAAATCAATATATTTACAAAACTCGGAGCGAAATATAGTATAACTGTGTTTTTAATTTTTTTAAAGGACTTTGAAATTTCTAGGATATGATTGAAAATAAATTATTTAAAAGATTTGGCGCACTGTAGAGTATCAATATGGGTATCAGTTAAAAGGAAAAGTTCTGTAGAATCGAAAAAAATCGTGCACCAGGACGAATAAGTGTTGAAAATGTCGTTTTAAAATTTTATCCTTGAATTCCTTGGAAATTTCCAATATTTATTTTTGAAAAAAATATATGTCAAGGACTAATATGTAAACTACCACATCCTATAATTTCGTCCTTCTAACTTTATTAGTTTTAGATAAACAAATTTTACACTTCTCTTTATAAGATATTGATAGTTATAATATACATAAATTAAGATACTGGAATCATTACACTGTACAGCACTCGGCTGGGTATTGGACCAAACCAATTTTTTAAAGAGATTTTTCGAAGTTAGCCTCCGAAATCGAGATATGGGCCTTCGAAGTTCGAAATAGGACCTTTGGTAAAAAATTATTTTTTGTTATTATATGTAAATAAACGGTATATACAAACTTATATTACAGGTGCTATAAGGGGTCAAAGGTCGGCTCTTCGAAAATTTAAAAACCTTATATTTTAAACAATTTTGAATTGATTTTTAAAAAATTGGTATTATATATATATTCTTCTGATATGCATACTTGTATACTTCGTATGTAAAAGTTTGAAAAAATTAATTTAAAAGAAAAAATACCTTTTTTTATAAAACAAATATTTTAAACCAAATAATATCTAACCGATCTTAAAAAAATTTATATCGTTGTAAACGCAATCAAAACCTTATTCTGATATGCATATTTGTATACTTCGTATATAAAAATTTGAGAAAAAAACACTTAAAAGGAAAAATACATTTTTTGTATAAAAAAAAATAACAAAAAAATTACTAACCGATTTTTAATTGGTATCGATTTGGTATCGTTGTAAAGGCGATTAAACCCCCTTTCTTCTGGTATGCATAATTGTATACTTCGTATGTAAAAATTTGAGAAAAAACACTTAAAAGCAAAAAAATACATTTTTTTTTTATAAAATAAATATTTTAAACAAAAAAATTACAAACCGATTTTTAAAAAGTTGGTATCGTTGTAAGGATACCAGAAAACTTATATATTCTTAAACCCAAAAATTTCTATTTATACACACAAAAAAAATTAAATTTAATTAATAATATTTGTCCCTTTAAATAAACTCCTCCGACTTGTGGCGTGCGCCTTGATGTTGTCGCACAAAGCGGAGGGACCTACAGTTTTACGCCAACTTCGAACGGCGATTGTATTTTTATGAGAAGCTGTTTTTCATGGCAGAAATACACTCGGAGGTTGGCCATTGCCTGCCGAGGGACAGCCGCTGCTAAGAAAAAACCTTTTT
This sequence comes from Rhagoletis pomonella, assembly GCF_013731165.1. Lineage (NCBI taxonomy): Eukaryota > Metazoa > Arthropoda > Insecta > Diptera > Tephritidae > Rhagoletis > Rhagoletis pomonella. Next base: position 14,149 of record NW_023462852.1, on the reverse strand, counting down.
TCTATATTTTTTGCGATGTTGCTTTGACCAGGGCTTGAACCCAGGTGCTGATGAAAGGGCGCACTGCTTACCACTACACCATAGCGGCCGACCCATATTGTTGTTCTACAATGCACCGAATCTTTTGAATAATTTTTTTATTCAATCATATTCTAGAAATTTAAAAGTCCTTTTAAAAAAAATCCTGACGTCAGAGAGAAAAACTAGAAACGCAATTTTACAGTATTTGGCCCCAAGTTTTGTGAACATATTGATTGTTTCGTGTGTAAAATTGACGGTTGCACGGTGTATTAGCATGATAGAAATAACTTGTACGGTATTTTCACTGTGACAAATAACAAGTTTTTTGACAATTGGAACAAAATACAGCTTCGAAATCTTTTTAATACAATTTTTCATTTTGCTATTGGCGAAATTACAGAGCTTGGTAGATAATTCGAATTTCGAATAAACGCTTGTTACAAAGACTCTGGATTATTAAACGGACAAGGTGGCGACGAATAACTGTTACCCAGTTTTTTTTTTAATAAAAAGGTCCTTTAAAGATTTTGCGAGAACAGTATTTTATTGTTAATTTTCCACAGACTTTCCTTTAATTTTATTAATTTATTTTTAAATTTTAACCTTTATTGGATTTACCAGGAGTAAACACTTTTAAAGTAAAGCGCAATCGGCACGCAAGTGTTCGTCGGTTAATTTATTCCATATCTTCTGTAAGCATTGGCTAATTTCCCCCTTTTGTCCAACAAAAGGCCTCATACTCAGAAATCGAATAGACTCTGAGTTGCAGACTGCGGCCGGCCCTGGATTGGCAGTATATTTTACCTGACATATTGCACAGATATCGCTAACTTCTCTTTTAAATTTACTAATATATGTCTTACCAAAAGTATGCCCTGTAAGTAACCTATTCATTAACTTAATATCATAAACCCCCATATATACATGTTTATTTTTGAACCATGGTTTAAACTCTACCCCATCCCAATTTTCAACAAACAATTTTCCTTTGATAATACTCAGTTCTTTAAATTCCCCTTTCCAAACGGCCCAGATTTTATTTGCAATTCTAGTTAAAGCCTCACTTGGCGTCAAATCTACCTCTATTTCTAGCCCCCTATCCACATCCCATATAATTTTAACACATTCCAAATTCGATGAGCTAATCGTATTGTGAATTTCAGCAGCAATGCATATATGAGTTAGTAGTCTCCTTATCAAACTATCAGTGAAGATTACACCTTTATTTACTTTAAGTCTAATTAGAATTTTAATGGCTTGTTTGATTGCTACCAGCTCTCCAAAAGTTGAGGAGAAAGTATCCCTCAACTTAAACAAGTATGATATATCTTGATCAATGTTATGAACAGCAGCCCCAAACACTTCCTGTGTTACTGAAGCATCAGTTGCAAGTAAAAAATAAAAACCCTCCTTGTTTAGTTAATCTTTAATTAAAAGGTAATCCGTTTTTAATTGTTCCGTTGTGACGTTTACTTTGGATGTACCCAGCCTTGACTTTATGAGTGTGAGCCCATGAAATCTGTTGAAAACCGTGTTAAAATTTATTTTAGTAAAAATGTCAACGATTTTATGATTTGCAAAACTATAACTCGATTTATTTCCACCATTGTTCTGTAACTCATTCCTAATCTCTTCATTGGTCATCCATTGTCTGATTAACTCTTTTGTTGTTAACCATAACGCCCTTTTGAGAGGGGTAATTCACCGGCTAAAGCATATCTAACATGAACTGGTGTGCTTGGAGGAACCCCAAGACTCCTTCGTAAAGCATCGTTTAAGGATGTTTGCAATTTTTTGTTCACTCCTCCCGGTGCATTTGCAAAAGTCGCGCAAGCATACTCAGCCTTCGACCTAATGAATGATTTATACAAGTTTAATGCAATTTTGGCTCTAAAGCAATGTGCAAACCCGTTTTTATTTTAGTGGTAGAATCCGCAAAAAAATGTAGATTTGAATAAGATGTGGTAGATTTTCCAATTCATATTTTTATTTATTTTTGTGCCTTTGACTTCCTTCACATCCGAAGGTGCTGATGACAGGGCTTGATTGCAACCCTTAATATGTTTGTTGAGTTTTACAAAAATCGATGTGATTTATATTGGTTAGTCGTAGAATTACGTTGTCATTGCAGCTGTGGTAGGGTGGAGGATGTCGTTGACAGAAAGAATAGTATAGTTTGTACATTCATCATCATCATTCAATTCATCATTCAATTTGAAGCAAAATTTACGATGTACCATTTTAAAAATGTACTGATTAATTTTTATATTTCGTATAAGAATTGAGTTGAGATTTTAGAGTTATGTGAAAATTGAAAACAAATGTTCTGCCTAAAAATGTGTTAGATTTTAAGCCTTGTGTGGTAGTGTGGTAGACACCCAAATTTAAAAAAAATATGTGGTAGAGGTTTGCACACTGCTCTAAACCCGCCTTAATGCTCGTTAGCTTCTTCAAGGCGTTATTGGCTGCAAGAACTTTTCTTTTTATTAACTCTACATGATCATTTAAGGTTTTTTAGTATTTCCGGACTAAAAATATAAAAATCATATAAATTATATACGTACAGGACAAACAAAGTAATTACCTTTATTTTGACGTCATTAGTTTTTTAAAAGGTTATGTTCAGAAGATATTAATATTAACAAGTAATTTTTAGCAGAAAAAAACCGACTTCAACTCTCATATAAAAAAAATATATATATATATCTCATTATCCACTGATCGGATCTTAACTATATTAGTATGGAACCACCTCTGAGACACTACCTTTCCGATGCAAACAGAATTATCGAAATCGGTTGACGTGGTCCAAAGTTATGCGGTAACATACATAAAAAAATAAAATAAAAATAAAAAAAATAAAAATATTCCGACGAACTGATAACCTCCTCCTTTTTTGGAAGTCGGTTAAAAAAAATCAAAAAATTTAACTTTAACCTTTGATATATTCTTTATATTTTACTTCCGCTAAATAATTTTAGTAGGGTTTAAATCAGCACAAAAGGTTCTATCGAGCCACATTTTTTGTTTTTGCATCGCTAGATTCTTGATATTCTGGACTTATGTGCACGGAACGACCTCGGACTATTTTTGATAAAATCCTGCAGTACGGGAACAGACTAACTGTCGGTAGGTTGGTTGCAGGTTTGGATTATCAAAGACACAAACCGAATCGGGTAAAAAAACGGTTGCATTCGCATAAACTCCAAAAAAAAGTGGTGTTTAAGGAGAGTTTTTTATGAGTTTAAGAGTAGAGTTAAGCGTTAAACTCCAAAATGGCAAATAAACTCGAGTTAATGGCTCAATGAGAACGCTTTATAAAGCTAATTATGGCAAAATCATCAGCAAATTGAAATATCTTAACACTTTCATCCTCAACTAAGTGGAGGCCTGCTGTATATACATTGAATAAAACCGGGGGCGAACGCCTTGCGGTAAACCATTGTTCAACTGCACCTGCATTTCTCCTAATTTTAGGACTCTATTTGAAAAAAAAAATTAAATATCCACTCCAAGGTCTTTGCTTCACAACCACCCTCATACATTATTTGCCTTAGTTTATCTAAGTTTACACAATTATATGCATCCTCCAAATCTATAATGCAGACAAAAGCTCTTTTCCTTTCTGTTTTAATTTTATTACTGAAAAATAAAAACCCATTTAAACACATAACTGCAGATCTGCTTTTCTATATGCATAATGGTCAAGCATTTCACTGTGACTGATAAGAGCGAAATAGGCCTAAAATTTTTTAACTCTCTGAGGTCACGATTAGGTTTCGGAATTGGTATTACTTTTATTATCCTCCATTCATTTTTTTAATATTACTATTGAAATGAAACTCTAGCTCCTTTAATAATTTTAATCTACAACTATCTGATAAACAGTTTATCATTCAAAGGTTATTTTGTCATGTCCACCAGCTGTACTCTTGTTCCTCTTTAACATGTGATTGAACTCCTCAAAAGAGAAGTTAATCCACTCACCGACCCCCTGACTGACGAGACACCTGTACTCTGTAAGACTGTTCTCTAAATTTGACACTTGTGATTTCAACATCTCCAGACATCTTTCGTTATCCTCAATAATCCAGTTTATCTCTTTATATTTTTTTCCTCTTACATTTATTACAAAGCTCCACGCATCTTTTTTTATTGGCATTTCTATTTAGTTCCTCAATTCTAAGTTTATAGCTATCATTCTTGGCTTTTTTAACAGACTCTAACCATTCCTTCTTTAGATCGAGTGCACGCTCCATATCTACCACCATACCCGTTAACTTGGCTTTCGGCTGCATGAAAAATTCTGTACTCTTTTCCCAAGTCTTTATCCCACCAATTCTTGGGCGAGAAACTCGTGCTATTTAGGTCAACTATCAAGTAAAGATTGATTGCTTTTTTAATATCTAATTCTAATGCACCAACACCTTTTTCGCAGTTAAGTTCAGCTAAACATTTACCTAATTTCTTTTTTTAAACGAACAAATTAGAAGACCTAGCTAACCCGCTTATCGTAACAATGATAGGGTAGTGATGACTTCTTCTTCCTCTTCTTCTTCTTCTTCTTCTTCTTTTTTGGCGCTGTAACCGCCTAAGCGATTTTGGCCGAGTTCAGCAAAGCACGCCAGTCGTTTCTCCTCTGTGCCAACTGACGCCAATTGGAAACGCCAAGTGAAGCCAAGTCCTTCTCCACCTGATCTTTCCATCGCAGTGGGGGCCTCCCTCTTCCTCTGCTACCACCAGCGGGTTCCGAGTTGAATACTTTCAGAGCTGGAGCGTCGGTGTCCATTCGAACGACATGACCAAGCCAGCGGAGCCGCTGTATTTTAATTCGCTGCACTATGTCCATATCGTTATAAAGCTCATCGTTCCATCCATATAAAGCTTACGTTCCAACGCGTAAAGGACCGTAAATCTTCCGCAAAATCTTTGTCTCAAACACCCCAAGAGCCGCCTCATCGGATGTTGTCATTGTCCATGCTTCTGCGCCATATACCAGCACGGGCATGATGAGTGACTTATAGAGCGTGGTTTTCGTACGTCGAGAGAGGCTTTACTCTTGAATTGCCTACTCAGTCCAAAGTAGCACTTGTTGGCAAGAGTGATTCTACGTTGGATTTCAATGCTGACATTATTATCGGTGTTAATGCTGGTTCCAAAGTAAACGAAATTCTCTATTTACTCGAAATTGTAACTGCCAACAGTGACGTGGGTGCCAAGGCGCGAATGTGCTGACTGTTTGTTTGATGACAGAAGATACTTCGTCTTGTCCTCGTTTACCACCAGACCCATGCGCTTTGCTTCCCTATCCAACTTGGAAAAGGCAGAACAGACTTCGCGGTTTTTATTACCGATGATGTCGATGTCATCGGCATAAGCCAGCAATTGCACGCTCTTGTAGTAAATTGTTCCTGGGCGGTTCAGTTCTGCAGCTCTTATTATCTTCTCCAACATCAGATTAAAGAAGTCACATGAAAGGGAGTGGCCCTGTCTGAAACCCCGTTTTGTGGCGAACGGCTCGGAGAGGTCTTTTCCAATTCTGACGGAGCTGGTGGTATTGCTCAACGTCATTTTACACAGCCGTATGAGTTTTGAGGGGATAACTCAACTCCTTTTAGTGCTGTCAAAAGCGGCTTTAAAGTCGACAAAAAGGTGGTGACTGTCGATCCTTTTCTCGCGGGTCTTTTCCAATATTTGGCGTATTGTGAAAACCTGGTCTATGGTGGATTTGCCAGGTCTAAAGCCACACTGATAAGGCCCAATCAGTTCATTGACGGTGGGCTTCAGTCTTTCACACAATACGCTCGATAAGACCTTGTAACCTATGCTTAGAAGGCTGATCCCGCGGTAGTTGGCGCGAATGGCGGGGTCACCTTTCTTGTGGATTGGGCAGAGCACACTTAAATTCCAGTCGTCGGGCATGCGTTCATCTGACCATATTCTGCACAAGAGTTGATGCATGCACCTTATCAACTCCTCGCCCCCGTACTTGAATAGCTCAGCTGGCAGGCTGTCAGCTCCAGCGGCTTTGTTGTTTTTCAGCCGCGTTATTGCTATACGTACCTCGTCATAGTCAGGCGGTGGAACTTCAACTCCGTCATCATCGACTGCGGGCTCGGGTTCTTCTTCTCCACAACTTTCCGTGCTGCTACCATTTAGTAGGGCGGCAAAGTGTTCCCTCCATAATTTAAGTACGCTCTGGACATCAGTTACTAGGTCGCCATTATTGTTCTTACAGGAGTGCGCCCCGGTCTTTAAACCTTCCGTAAGTCGCCTAACTCTCTGGTAAAATTTTCGGGCATTCCTCCTGTCGGCCAGCATTTCAAGCTCTTCGCACTCACGTATTTCTGCCTCTCTCTTCTTGTTGCGGCAAATACGTCTCGCTTCCCTCTTCAGATCCCTATAGCGGTCCCACATAGCGCGCGTTGCGCCCGATCGCAGCGTGGCCCTGTAGGCGGCATCTTTTTTCTCTGCAGCTTCCTGACACTCCTCATCGTACCAGTTGTTCTTTCGGGCTCGCTGAAATCCGACTACTTCTTCGGCGGCGGTACTTAATGCGCGGGAAATGTGGTTCCGCTGCTGGCATATGTCGGTTTGTTGAAGAGTGCTCTCTGAGAGCAGGTGTGAGAGTCGAGTAGCGAAAGCGCTGGCTGTCTGTTGTGATTGCAGCTTTTCGACGTTAAGCTTTCCTTGCATATTTGAGCGCACATTTTTTGCTGCATAGAGGCGGGTGCGTATCTTGGCTGCAACCAGATAGTGGTCCGAGTCGATGTTTGGGCCTCGGAGTGTGCGTACGTCTAAAACACTGGAAGCGTGCCTTCCGTCTATCACAACATGATCGATTTGGTTTCTCGTTTTTCGATCCGGAGACAGTCAGGTAGCTTGATGGATCTTTTTATACTTGAACCTAGTACTGCATACTACCATGTTTCGGGCCCCGGCGAAGTCGATAAGCCTCAATCCGTTGTCGGACGTTTCGTCGTGGAGGCTGAATTTTCCGACGGTGGTTCCAAAGATCCCTTCTTTGCCCACCCTGGCATTGAAGTCGCCAAGCACGATTTTGATATCATGACGGGGATAGCCCTCGTACGTGCGCTCCAAGCGCTTATAGAAGAGATCCTTGGATGCCTCATCCTTCTCTTCCATCGGGGCATGGGCGCAGATGAGCGAGATGTTGAAGAATCTCGCTTTGATGCGGATTGTGGCTAGACGCTCGCCCACCGGGGTGAACGACAGTACTCGGCGACGGAGTCTCTCTCCCACCACAAATCCAACTCCGAATTTGCGCTCCTTTACATGGCAGCTGTAGTAGACGTCGCAAGGCCCCAGACATTGTTTGCCTTGCCCCGTCCAACGCATTTCTTGGATGGCGGTGATGTCAGCTTTTGTCCTTACGAGGACATCAACCAGCCGGGCAGAGGCACCTTCCCCATTAAGGGTCCGGACATTCCAGGTGCATGCCCTCAAATCGTAGTCCTTTAAACGTTTGCCGTGGTCGTCATCATAAGGGGGGGGGGGTCTCATCCGAGGCTTAGTGATGACTACCACCGACAAAACCTTGATTGCATTCCCAGAAAGTATAAAACCCAGTCCAAAGTTGATTCTATATTTACTTCATTAGTGTGAATTTCAAACGTACTTGACCCATCGTTTAAACATCTGAGAGAAGTTTTATTTATTTAATTTTTCAATATTTTTCCTTTATAGTTTTCAATTCTGTCCCTCCATAGTCATAGTTTTGGCATTAAAGTCGGCCAGTAACATAACATTAATAAAGCCTGCAAGTACACCCAGAAGTCTAACAATCTCCAGTTCAAAATCAGCAGAGCTTATGTTTGGAGGAAAATATACCGAGCAGATTGTTAAATTGTCTACCAAATTTAGTGTTTTAGTAATTAAAATATCAAATCTTGTGTTAAATCTGACTCTTTCTTTTTTAATATTTTTCCTACTTGCTACAGCTACACCGCCATAACCATCGTTCCTAATTTTTTAATAATATTAAACCTTATTAACTTGTGAACATTTTTATGATCACCATGTGAAAAAATCTCTTATAAAACTACAATGTCAATTTCATATTTGTGAGTAAAAAAGTCTATATAGTTTTTGTTAGTCTTAAGACTCTGACAGTTCAACTGGAGTATTTTTATCCTGTTCATTTGTTAACGTATGAGATAAGATAAGTCTATCATTAGCATTGATTTTATATAAATTTCCCAGCAACTTCACAATGGGATCTTCAGAATTGATATCGATTTTTTTTAACTTATTCAGACACCAATCATTCAATCTCTGATACCCTTTCCCATTTATCACTATTATAAACAGGTACTATTATTTTATTATTACCTACAAAGTTATACTTCTGCGCTGTCAGTTTTCTGTTAACTAAGGAATTATTATCCTTTGTGACATGTGTGTCTCTTGACATTGTTAGAAACTCACCCTCGTAATTTTCCAGCAAAGAGAACTGTTTATTGTTGTTAATTATGTCTTTGTAGCTATCCATTACCTCTCTTTTGGAAAGTTTCTTAATGGTCATAATTTCTATTATTTCAGTCTCTCTCTTCTATGCAGGACAAACCATTTTTATACCCGAGCGCACTTGTGCACAAGGGAATTATAACTTTGTTCACATAACGGTTGTTTGTAACAGGCAAAACGAATCGAGATAGATATAGACAAATGTATACATAAATGATCAGAACGAAAAAGGAATCGATCAAGCGGTGACTGTCTGTCCGTCCGTCCATCAGTGAACACGGTAATTCGAGAAAAAATTGAGATATCTTAACGAAACTTGGTATGTGTACTTATTTTTGGCCTAGGACGGATGGTATTGAAAATGGGAAAAATCGGACAATAACTATGCCTACCTCCCATTTAACGGTAGTTTTCAGAAATTCAAAATCTAGTTTGGTACATACCAAATAGCTGAAATTTTTTTTAATCGGACAATAACCGCGCCCACATCCCATATAACGGTAATTTAGAGAAATACGAAATCTTCGATAAATCAGTAAATACTAAAGCTAGTTTATTCAAAATTGATATAACTCTTTAGCGCAAAATACGCTTATGATAAAATTTTGGAAAATGGGCGTGGCACCGCCCACTTTTTTTCAGAGGAGGAAGCAACGAAAGCCTAACCCCAGAAAACCGTCAGTTCGAGACTTTAACCCACTAAACCTCCTACCGCCCACTTACGATCACATATATGTTTCTCGGCAACCGTTAGACCAATATGTACCAAACTCGGTATGATTATTGTGCGTGCCACATAAAAGCAAATCGCTGAAAATTATTAGAATGGTACTAAAATTACGCCCACATTTTATATAACGGTAAATTTCAGAAACACTTGAAACTTCGATATTCCGAAATTTAAGGAGGCTAATTTACACAAAATTTATTGTTGGATTCAGATATGCATACGAATTAGTCATCACAAGTGTTAACACATGCACATGCATAACGGTTAAGTTTGCGTCCCTCCCCAAGGGTTAATATGAGCTGTCAACTTGATTTTTTTATGGTTTGATATTCGCTTTTCTGCAAAGGTTTTTCGATCATCGTTTTGCTACGACTCGCTTTCGCTAACGCTTACTTGGTTCTATCCGTGAATTAAATCGCCGTTTGTACATTTATTAATTAATATTAAAAACGTTGAGTTACTAATTAAACGTTCGTTTGATTGCACCGAAACCTATGGGAAACATTCGCTGAAGGGAATCTACCGCAACATTTATACTAACCACAATGCCTTGAAAATAAGTAACATTATTATGGAATTTTGGAAAATGGGCGAAATACCGCCCACGTATCTAATATTCGGTTCCGCCCGAATTAGACTTTTTTACATGTTCTTGTTGAGATATGCTCTATACTTCCACATAAAATACATTGAACATCACCCTCTTTGCACTTCTCTGGGTACTTCCGTCTTTCCGGCTTTCCGTATTGATTTTGTATACTTTGTATTCCATTTTTACATTCCATTTTCACATTGTATTTGTTCTACTTTATATAGCAACTTATTATCTCTCTCTCTCACGCTTATTCATATATAATTTGTCCCCATTTTTAAAGTCCGTTGTAACCGACGCTATACACTCGCCGCCATGTAGTTGACTTGGGTTTACCTCCTCAACGCCGCTATAGTGAAAATTATTAGGTACAGTTACCTCGCCTGAGCTACTAAAACCTATAACACTATCCTCAACTGGTACAGTTCTTCCAACATGGTTTGTTGTAAAAGTGCCCCTTTTAACTAACATACCCTGCATAGGAGGTGAAACTGGCACAAAATCCATCTCATCATCCTCCTCAGAATTGGAAAACCAAAAATCCTTCCCTGCCTCATCCTTAAGTTTTTCCCCCCCCAACCACCATCCTTTTATCCTTCCTAACTTTACTCGTGGCTCTAGCACCAGCTGACATTCCTCCCAACTTGCCGTCCGCCAGTTGTACTACCCCCGACGCCGAAGCGCCCTCCATCTAACCCTCAAAAACCCAATCACTAGTACAATGTATTAACAATAAGCATGAACCCAGAAATTCAGGTGATGATCTCCCAACCACACAGGATTCACCTTCACCTTCCACTTAGCCGCTACCACCACAGTATGCAAATAATTGAGTCAAACACATTAATTGATATGTAGCACACCACTTATAAGCAAAACAGACAATGTCTATTTAGATTTAATAATTAATTTAAGTATAGTCTCAAAGGTATATATGTATTTTAGTCAAAAAAGTTTACATATGTATCGCACAAAAACTCTTTCTAAGAAAATAAGCACTTCACCGCTCGCACGAATCCGCTGCTACGTCTGACTCGCTTGGCCTCGACTCAAATGCCTAAACTTTCGCTCCGCCAGTGTATTAAAACCGAAAAACTTGGCAGCACTGCATAGTTTTCGACGATTTTCGTCGTTTACTCATTTCAGCACCACAGTAGACAATGCCAATGTTGTCGAGTCGTACCATTTAGCCTAATTTACGACTTACGCAATGAGGCTGTTAGTTGCACCGACATGACTCCTGGCCAGTATTGCCGCGGCCGAAAAATAAAATCTACCAAAATCGTTAAAAAAGTTTACCAAATCCCGTAAAAATTAAGCAACTTATTTAATTAATTGTTAAATTTTCATTTCATTTCATTTATTAAACAAATTCATTAGTACAATAAGATCTAAAAGCTCTTATAGTACAACAGTAATTATAAAGCACAAACATAAAGCAACGAAAGAAAAACAATAAATAAATAAATAAAATAATAAATTAAAAATAAAAGAAAAAGAAAAATGCAACTACTTAATCCTAAGACTAAAACTAACATTATTACCTAAATAAAAACACAACGAGACAAACGTAAACATGTGTAGATACATATACTTATAAACATATGATAATCCTAGCAGATAGCGAAACTCAGAGCACAAAAACTTATTGACGAAAGTACGAAAACAACACATTCCTAAATTTGCCCTTATTTAAGCTGCAGCGAGTAGCAGCTGGAATAGAATTCCATAAACGCGTGGCGTTCACAAAAAATTGTCTTGTAGAGTTAAGATAATAATAGCTAGGTACAATTAAGTCGCTTATACGGACAGATTTTGGAAAGGTTAGCTTATTATGCAGATAGCTAGGCAGCTTATCCGGCATTAAACGGAATAGAAAAATACAATTCCTTGCTTTCAAGTACTCAGATATCTCACAGCCCAATAGGCGAGATCTCCAACTAGAAATGTGATCAAATTTAGCATAACCAAATACATAACGTGTTACGTGATTGAAAACTGCTTCAATTATATGGTCAGATTGAGAACTAAGTTTGCTGTAAATTCATTCAGGATAACAGATTATTGGTAAAATCAGTTGTATTGCAAATTTTCTCCTGGTGTCGACCGGCGTAAAGGATGCAGACGTTCTTAAATTACGTAGAGTGATGAATAGTTTGCTTATTATAAAGTTTACGTGATCATCACAGGAAAGACTAGAGGTAATTATAAAAATAAGGTTCGTCACTTTAGACTCAAATTTAAGACAATTCGTTATAGAAATAAAAAATAAGCAAGTAAGTAAGTAAAGGCAATCTAATGCTCAGTTTTGTCGTCAGAAGTAAGGATTTTATAGTCTAACAGTTGCTTAATTTGAAAACTTTCTTTCAGATCAGGGAAGCCAACTCATGGGGAATTCCCCGATTTGCGGGGAATTTCAGTTTGCGTGGGGAATCGGGGAAGGGACCGTTTTTTGTGGGTAATTTCAACTCGTTCAATTCTAGTATAATAAAGTTTCAAAATTTTTTCGACCACTGCATGTACGTAAAAATTATATAAACATTTTTTATTTTTTATTTATTAACAAGCTTTATAATAGTTTGGTTTGGTTTATGAATACATAGATGAATTATATTTAAAGTGAAAATTTTCCTAAAATTCGGTCCAAATTAAAAAAAAATTAGGCCCTATAGAGGAGCTTTTTGCGATTCTAAAAGTGAAAACTCCAGAACGCGGAGGCTTTTATTTAAAAAATTATTAACTTTTAAAGTTGCACAATTCACCATATAAATTTCATTGATTATAGATTTCATTGATATGTATTTATCGAAGCAATGTTTTTTTTTTTAAAGCGCCGCAGCCGAAAATTTTTAATAAAAAATAGCGCGATTTTTTATAAAAAAATTTCATTATTTATCGAAGTATTGATTTTTTGTAAAATCGCGCGATTTTTTATAAAAAATTTTCATTATTTCTCGAAGTATTGATTTTGGAGAAACTTTCCAATACCGGCGTTCATTAATGAACCACCATTGACAAAAATGCAACCCCCGACCACCTAGGCCCCCTATCGGTCCCTAGGGACCCCTTAGAAAAATGGCCAAAAATCACAATTTTTACTTGCGTCCAAAGTATTTTTGCGTAGAATTCCTTTCTGCGTAGGCGGCCTTCGGCCGCGCTTTAGGATTATAACCCTTACTAAATAGAATTCTCCTTTTGGTGTGCACCAACTGTGAAAGGATGAGGTAACTAGAATTCCCTTTCTGTGTGGTAAACCTGGGGCTGCCGCCCCGGTGATGTCTTTATGCAGAGCTCTTTGTTTAACATAGTTTAAAAACACATTATACTCATTTATTCCCTACTGTTATCGAGATCATTATGAAACTGGTAGATTGTTGAAAATCCCATCGTTTTAATTTGTTGAATTTTCGACCATGTGGTAGCGCCCTTTATATTCACCATCTCAGCCATTTTGATTTGCTTGCTTGTTTGTTTAAGTACTTTGTCGAAGAAGAGTAGTGAAATTATTATTATTATAAAATTATTGTTAAAAAATAAAATAAAATACATTTAATGTACACAAAATATACGTGAACATTGCAAAGATCATATATTTATAAAAATAGAAGTGTTAAGTGCCCTTTTTCGTATGAAACTTTGCTAGTGAAACTGCAAAGAATTTACCAACGAATTAGTTAAATACTATTACTAATAAAGTGAGAAAGTGATAAATAATGTAAATATATACGATTCTTAACACCCCCGCCAAGTTTCATGACGAAATTCGTGATAGTTTTGTGAAAATAGCCAAAAACTGACGTAATGGAAAGCCAACCCTATTTAAAAATGAAATAAACAGCAAGACCAGCAATATATTAAAATACATTCAATTTTTGTGTTTTTTTTTTCAGTGTTTGAAAAACTGTCAGCATAGCAGCAACAGCACTAAAACCCCTGCTGTTGCTGTGCTGCGAAATCAATTCTTTCCTCTTGAAACTTTTGTGACTTTGCCTTGCTGCGCACATATCCAAAGCTAAAGCGCAGCACAGCTGAAATGTGGATTTTATTTTGCTGTTCTGTTGCTTCGGCTGCGAAATTTCAAAAAGGTCAGCCACAGCGCAGTCCCTATTCCCTTTTTATGTGTTGTCGCTTTAACTGCCGATGCTATGTACGAACCAGGAGTGGGCGTTTTTAAATGAATTAATTATTCAAATAAAAAATAAAATTGTATTCATCATTTCAACATTTTTGAATGGCGAATAAATTTTTATACTTCATTCAAGCACTTTCGAATGATGAATAAATTTTCATTCATCATTCAAGTAATTTCAAATAAGAAT